>NC_056731.1:1439281869-1439291869 GCF_019279795.1 Protopterus annectens
TGGGAGGAACTCTGCAGGAGGGTAGATGATGTTGGCGGTCAATACTGCACCTATCAGCAGGTGCGCTGACACTGCACTGACCTCATAAGACAGGTGAAACAGTGTGCTAATGCAATCGCCATAGAACAAGATGCAACAGGTGGGGGGCCACTCACCCAGCCTCCACTCACACATACCGAGGAGCTACTGGCCAACCTGGGGACACCTGCAGACCTCCATCCACAAGCTTTAGTTGGTATTCTGGAGGTGGGTGTCTCTCAAACACTAAGCCTGGAGTTGTTTGTTAAGTCACTACTGCACATATAACACAACTATATTTCACATAGTTTCATGTGATACTGTACAATATGTAATGTAACATCATATGCAAGGAATGTATGCACACATGCCACGTACTATAGGCTGCTATTCTATGTATGCACAGATGTGCATACTCCATAGTATAGCGTATGGTACTGGCTTATGTGCTAACATGGACAATGCACCCTGTAGCTATCACACAGGTGTGGATAATGATGTTACTGCTGTGACACTCCTGTTTAGGTACCTCTGGCATTTTGCACCAACAGCAGCCTGCATCAGATGAGATTGTTATTATTTACCAGGCTTGATAATGCATGGAACATATTAATTGCATGCTATCTGCCATAACACACGTACACATAATGTGTGGTGGTCCTGTTAATGGACACTGGTCAGACCAGCAATGCATCACACTGTTTACCTATATGAAACAATTGAAGAGTATATGAAACACCTACACTAAACCTTCCAAACTTTCATTGCCAGATGTGTGGACAACAGTGAATACAATGGTGGAGGTGTGTTCCACTGTAGGGAAAGGTACTATATATCAACATTACACATGTTGGGAATACGAACAGTCCGGTACAGAGAGCATATATGTGCACACACTCTAAATGTGTTGGAGCTGGAGTATGACTGGCCCACAGGATACACCCTTGTGGAGTATACCCTTGCTATGAATGTCACACAATGTCATGTGGTATCTGACATATCTATGACATGTAGTGGGCTGACTGCAACACTATTCAACTATCCTGCAAAACATGTCTCACATCCCATACATACCACCCTTTGTCTGCATAAGCCTGTCCTCAGTGGAGCATATGACATCTATGGGTGTATGTCATATGGGATAACACTGACACGTGAAATAAGATGGCCCTCACAACCATTGGAGAGAACATGTGTACACATGGGCATGGAGGATGGCCAGAGACATAAAGCAACACACACAGTAAATGTGATGTACATGTGTGTACACCCTGTCTTACTTTGGCTTGATACAATACAACTATGGCCTTTGTGTAATGGTGATATTGCAGATGTCAAACACTAAACATCATACAGGCCTGTGCACAGCTTGTGTAGGCATAACATGAAACCACCACTTAACATGTCTTGAACATCTTGAGTGTGTCACGACATGGAAGCATTCACCTATACAGTATCCAAATACATACATGGGTTGCACAACATACACATACAACCACATCAAGCCACAGATACAGTGCATTCACCTTGCTGGTGTCAGACATCACTGTTATGCCTGCTCCTCATGTGTGTGAGGCACACAGCTGGCATGTGGGACATAGAGTACTGCTAAGTTAGCCATGTGTGGACATAGTTGCCAGGCATCAGCAATATGGCTGCAGATGTGCAGGGGTGTCATCCGTATACCCTTCTGTGACCTGTGTCACACATTCCTCATTAGGGTTTATTGTGTATACACCTCAGTGATGTGGGTCACATTCCACATTAGATATCTATTGTATGTGAACATAGTCATGGCTATGAATTGTGTCAGTAGCTCACAATGTATAGCAATTGTGAAGTCACATGATGCCTTCCAATGGCTATGCACTTCAGCTCAATGTGCAGTATGTCCCTGCATATTTGTAGGGTGGACAGACAACATTGCATCAGCTGAAGGCCCATGTTAGTATAACACGTCCCTGCATTGGGACACCATTACCGTACTGTAGATTGGAAAGGACACCATTGTGTTACACATGTATGCTGTCATTCAACACATCAGTAGAAGACATGTCATACTACATGTGAGTGGCAAGGACATACGCCACACAGCAGGCCGGTGTACTGTAAACCTGTGCTGGTCTGTGGCACCATTGCAAAGTAGGGACAGCCATGTCAAACATGTGTGTACAGCCACATGCACAATGTCTAGAGTCAGCTCAGGGGTAGGCAGAATAATGTGGAACAGACATGCACTGCTTTGGGGGAGATATGCAAGATAAGGCTCAGGCAAACATAGTATGCAGTGGACATACCCTACTGCTCATGTTCTCACACATAGGGGTGGTGGCCAACACAAAGCATCAGTGGCAGATGTACAAAGGTCAGCAATGGTCTGTTAACATGTGGTGTATGTTGCATACACCATGGCAGTGTGGTGCAATGGTGCAAAGTGCATGCATTGTGTTGCAGGTATGCGACACAGGCTACTAACACAAATGTGCACTACAGGTATGTATGCTAAACACCACTATAATTGTGTAAGGTGCATACCATTTGCTATAACACATGCATGCTGTTGTGTGCATCTCAGGGATGGATGATAACTACCACTATAATTGTGTAAGCTGAAACTATAATTGTCTAAGCTGAATGCCATCTGCTATATCACCTGCATGTAAAATGCGTGTGTGTGTGTGTGTGTGTGTGTGTGTGTGTGTGTGTGTGTGTGTGTGTGCGTGTGTGCGTGTGTGTGTGTGTGTGTGTCTGTCTGTGTGTGTCTCTGTCTGTCTGTGTGTGTCTGGTATAACTTGTAATGTACAGTTCTTGTCTTCCCCTCACAGGTATTGATGTAGGTGCGTTGCCCTACTGCGGTCCATCTGATGTTAGTGTCCCCACAGTTTCTAACAGTGATGATGATAGTATGATTGAAGCACAGGCAGGGTTGTCAGGGGCTGAATCTGTGCCATTGGTTGCCATTCCACCTGTCTCCCCCTCATCCTCACACATAGTTCCCCTGCCTGCACATACCCCATCACCATTGGCCATAGAGGAAGTACAGTTGGTGGGTGGTAGCATGGAACAGGGATGTGTAGTGACTATGGAAGGTGTGCCTGCACACCATGATCCCAGTCAACTGACTGATGAAGTCCCACACAGACATGTGCCCAACGCTGCTTGTAGGAGGCCACTGGCCAACATACCCCTGCAAGACAAAGCACATCAGCTGGAGTCACTGGATGCATGTTTTAGGCTGTAATGGAGGCACAGGCATGTGCTGAATGGCACAACAGAGAAGGTCTGAGGCTTCAGAGGGCTGTTGTCTGTTCATTAACTGACAACATTCAGGAACTTACAAATTCTCACCATCATCTTGCAGATGGTTTGGATAGATGATTGGGTGACATGGTGGGAATCCTTGACCATGGCATGTCAATTCTCGAGCATGGAATGTCTGTGCATGGAACATATGGTAGGATTGAGGCCTCAGGCATGTGGACGTAGGTCAGCTACATCACCTTTTGAAGTCTGAGTGAACATGCTACTGCACATGCCCGCTCCCATAGTGGGGATAGCAGCAGCAGTGAGGCTGGTGCTGTGTAGTCCACACCAGCACACAGCAGGCCACGTGCACATGGTCCTGGATGGTCCCAACAGGGATATGATCCAGTGGACATGTGTCATCAGACAGTACCCAATTTGGACCTCTGCCTTGTAGTGCCCGTGCAACCCCTGGCAGGCGCAGGTCACGTGGCTGTGGCCAGACACTGTGAACTGTGAAACCTGCCTTGTACAATTTGCAGCTGTCAATAATACCCCTGTGTAGGCCAGCCACATGCCAGACCTGTGTGCATACATACACACACACTGGAAACAAATGAAGGGCACCTCAACACACACACACTAATAACATCCACACATGCCCAATGATATCAGAGGCCCTAAAACACACACATGATGTCATCCAATGGCACAGCCTAGGCCTCTGGCAAACATTATCACCCTGTGCATATGATGATGCCTGTGCCGCATCCCTGTCATCCACACCATCGGTGCAGGGACATGCTCATATGGTCTGATGCACAGGGTGAACATACTAGGTAGACAGTTGCAGAATAATATCGTTGAATAGTATTGACAGGCAGCAGGCATACCATGTGATACAGTTTTAAAATGCATTTTATACATTTGACAGTATGTATCATGTAACAACACTAACAGCATGTTGATCTTGACATTCTGCCTTCCTCTTTCTGGTGTAGTTTCATGTGCTGGGGGATGTTGTGTTTGCGGTTAGTGTCCCATATGTACATGTTGACTACCCACAGGTCAGTATGACAATACCTGCATGCACTTTGTAGCCTCCACATCACAGTTATATTCTCCCATGTTTCAATTATGTTTACTGTGCTAATGATCCAAGAGCATGATAGCTGTGTAGTAAGCTACTGTGTTCAGAGCCGTCACATCCATAGTGGGTGACATCACAGGTATAGGTACCTGGAGCACTGAGGAAGTAAACGAGTGGTATGCCGGATGACAAGGGTAAAGGCCAGTGGAAATATTGGCTTCTCATTGGGAAGCAGTAATACCCACTGCCATAACAGCATGCAAACACAGACACACCCACGCACTCAGAGATTCATAGACACAGTAACACACACTCTGACACACACATACACACACACACACACACACACACACACACACACACACACACACACACACAGTTTCCAGTGTTCGGATGAGAACCCCTGCCTATCTGCATATCATCACTATAGTACTATGCAATTACAAGACACGCCACAGAGATTACACATATACAGGTAGTTGGAATGGCCTAAGATCGAGGACATCGACAGGGATACTACAGTGCAGTGAGTGTATGTGGGGAGGGGGGTCCATCAGTAGGCTATGTAACAACAGGTCACACCCCAGGGTGTACATGTTAACAGGCAGTTAGAATGCCTGTCAACAATTGATGATATCAACAGGGATGCTAGATTGCACTGAGTGGATGGGGGAAGGGGGCATTAACATTTCACTATGGTAAAATACAGCCTCACTCCAGGGACCGCACAGCCATATACATGGACATCCACACACACACACACACACACACACACACACACACACACACACACACACACACACACACACACACACACACACTGTGGCATTCACAAAGATATGCACCTATGTCACACACATAAAGACACTTTACATACATGAGGTGTAACCACCTGCCTATGCCTTTCTTTCTACTCGTCACTCTGTACTGGTGTCAACAACAGTGTTCACGAGAGTGATAACATGTGGAATGTATTCCCAACCATACATGACATATATGGACACACACACCCACACTTGCCAGTACTGTGAATCAAACACCTGCCTATCTCATGATAGGTACTACAGAAGTACAGCACTATCGCATCTGGTACAATGCTTACTGACTCTTTCTTTTGCCAACTGTGCTGATATATGCACAATATATGCACAGGCGAGGTATTACTGTTACAGGTGTCATGAGGTTTGCCTTCAGTGTCACCCTTACAGCATTCTACATTGTCTGTCTTCCACTTCAATTAACAAAACCTGACCTTAGCAGTTACACAGGTTATTGTAGGACTGGTTGTAACACACCAGTGAGCTGTCCTCAGTAATCATTCATCTGCAAAGAAGCCCCACTACTTAGTAGCCATGCCCAAACATCTGTCCATACCTCATGTACATCTTACTGTACTTAGAGCATATCCCCATATACAGTTGACAATGTTGAGGCTGTATTGCAACAGCATGATGTACTAAGACAACAGTCACCTTCAGACATCAGACACTGCACACACATAGAATCTACACAAACATCATTACATGTACACATATGCAGTCTACATTGATAAGTGCACTAGCAGGTCAAGAGGATACATTCCACACTTTCCCCATGCCTGGTGTGAAACATAACCGAGCATTACACCATAATGGATGTTGTATTCATGTACTGGTAGGACACCACCACCTTCACCAAGTAGCCAAGTGTACATATATTACAACAGCACATATTAGCGAGACGAACACAGCATTATTCCATGTCATGCTCCTACAAATTGTTACTTGACAGTGCCATGGTGAAGCCAGGGCACTGTAATGGTCAACAGTGAGCACATCGTATTTGCCACACACACCTCATGTTTACTGGAAGAGTACCAGCAATGTGCTCTGTTAGAGCTAGGCAGTACACACACCCAAGCATGTACAAGGTCTGGGGCTTGTAAACATCTCACCCCAGCATGTACTGGCTATTGTGGTACTAAGGCTAATGTCCAGACAGCACACAGCATGCATGTCTTGCAATTGTTGACATGGGGTATATGTAGGAGCTGTGGCCACACATAGCTGTACATGTCATGAACATATCACCTGTGACTACTCAGGAACATACAGTGCAGAGCTGGATTCACCTGAGTCTGTCAATACAGGCCTTGTGTAGGTTTTGTTATTTGGGTATGTTTGTAGGCATTGCATTAGATGGACATGTCTAAAGACATACATGCCACATGGGGTGTTGTATGATATGATAGGTGTCATGGGTGACCAGTAGAGAGGGAATATTACCTCTGTTAACATAGATATCAAGCCTTATGTATTGTTAGCATGCTATCTGCCATGTGCATATGTGTAATGACTGTAGCCACCTGTATGTAGAAAGGATAACGAAAGCTATGGTAATGTCATTTATGCTGTATGAGTGTGGGATGTACATATACAGGACAGGTACAGTTACGTCATATCCAACCATGAGGGTGTTGTTTATTGGTGTATAGCAACAGTCAGCCATGTTAATGCTGACAACATCCGAGGGACCCTGGTATGTGTACAACTGAGCTGGTTACAAACAGTGGTATTACTGCATTGCATAACACATTATGCAGCTGTGTCTGTACATGGGTACTTTGCACAGTTGATGTAGGCCTAGGTGCAGTCCACCAGTCAAGGGTTATCTGGTGTTCTACCATACTATGTCATACCACATATGGATATGTGTTGGTAGTCTGGGGACAAGGTGGAGGGTGTATATGAGGATACAGCCTAGAATGCAGCATTTGCCACTGTCACCTGTACCTGACTCATCTGTGATATGTTATGTTGGAGTAGTGGTCTTTACATGTGAGTGGCCTTTATGAATATGTGTACACCACCACCTGGAATGGTCCATACCACTGTTATGGCCCACATGTCTGGATCTGAGTTATATGGTGCTAGTGCAATTGTGCACTACAGAGCCTTCAGCCAGGTATTCCTCACTGCACAGATGTCAGTATTCCCCATTGTAGGTTCTACATTGAGCAAATGAATTATTAAAGCCACACATCTAGCACTGGTTAGCATAAGCATCCAATGCAATTGTCATGTAGGTGTCAGGGTGTTACTTCTGTGTGTAGGACATTTGCTTGGAATGCAGCTATATGGGTAAATGCGACCTAGGTATTAATCACACACACACGTGAAACATGGATGCATGTGCTCTGTGTTGAAGGCTCGTCATTTGGTCATGACAGCCCAGAATGACAGACACTGGACAACCTAATAATAACAGCGGGACATTGGTTAATTGTTTTGGTCTAGCAGTTGCCACTCTTACCATGACATCATTGCATGTGGCATTAATGTGCTTGGTAGCAAATGCCTCATGTAAGGTGACAGACAGCAGCAGAACCCAGCTTAGAAGTGGAATCAGAGTAAGTGTAATTGTATGTGTTCTGTGGCACATACCCCAACTGCATACCACTGGACTAGTTACCTTTACATAGGCAAGATGTGTTTGCACAATACTGGCAAGTGTGTGCATGTTCGTGTGTGTGTGACTACCCTGTAGCCAGGCATGCACATGTGCAATGTCTGTGTTTGATAGTTCTTGACATGGACATTGCCTGGGATGTGCACATCCCACAATAATGTACAGTGACTTGTACAAGTGTACCTGGTTTGGCTGGCACATGTTGTGTACACAGACTGTTATCCTCAGATATGCTAATACCGGCCTGGTGTGAGATATACTTAAGGTAGCAGTCCTGCTAATAACGACAACTACTAACACAGCTGGAGAATTCATCTTGACACCTGCACCTCAGTACCATTACATAAGGTGGCTCACACATTATGCTTGCACATGCCACTGTTCCACATATAATGCCACTGTCCACAACCTGCTATCAATGTATGCCTTTCAGGGCAGCAAGGTGAGTGACACATGGTGTAGGTAGCATCTGCCTGTGTGACCCAGGTAACCTATTGTCTGTCATGTGCACATATGCATGAATGTGTATACTTAACATATATGTCAGTGCTTCATGTACATGTATGCATGTGTATCATACAGCACAGACACAGATATATCATTTGCGGGCCACATACAGGTATCAGGTAGTAAACCAGTATGATGTGCATATATACTGAGAGGTAAGATGTACCTGGCTGTAAACCTGTGTGTCTACAATAGGAGTCCATTACAAGGTGATCTGTATATGTAAGTGTTTGAGCATGCACACTGTGGCCTTCAGTGGTTAGAATCGGAGTGCATCCCAAACAGCCCTGTGCTACTTAGTGTATGAGCGTACCCACTTCCACCTTGTGTAATTTGAGTCAGTGCATCCAAATAGCCCTTTGTTACTAAGAGTATGAGCATGGCTAGTATAACCTTGTGTAATTGTAGTCATACTGCATTCCAAATGGCCCTGTGCTACTAAGTGTATGAGCATGCCCACTGTAACCCTGTATAGTGATAGTAGTTGTCCATTCCACAGATGGCCATACTCCAATTCAGGTTCCTGTTGTGCATACAGGTTGTAACGGACACCTACTTTAAACACACAGGTTTTCAGCTATGTACTTTGTGACTGTCAGTTTCTCTGTTGTCATCCTCAATCTTAGAAGGGCAGTCTGACTGCCTTGGAATGTGTAACCTCTGTAGTGCATCTCGTAACTGCATAGTAATGTAATAGAGATTTGTAGATAGGCAGGAGTTCTGATCCCACCACTGGCAACTGTGTGTGTGTGTGTGTGCATTTGTGTGCGTGACAGCAAATGCCTGAGTGTGTTTGTGTGTGTGTGTGTGTGTGTGTGTGTGTGTGTGTGTGTGTGTGTGTGTGTGTGTTTGTGTGTGTGTGTGTCTCAGCAAATGCCTGAGTGTGTGTGTCAGCAAATGGCTGAGTGTGGTTGTGTGTGTGGATTTGTGTCTCCATCCTGTCATGACAGCGGGTTTTGTTTCATTCCAAAGAGATACCTCCTTTTGCACTGGCCTTTATCCTTGTCAACTGCTAAACCTCTCTCTTCCCCCCTCCCCACTGCAAGTAATTGGCCCTGTGATGACACCCAGCTTAGAAGTGGAATCAGAGTAAGTGTGATTGTATGTGTTCTGTGGCACATATCCCAACTGCTTACCACTGTACTAGTTACCTTTACAAAGGCAAGACGTGTTTGCACAATACTGGCAAGTGTGTGCGTGTTTGTGTGTGTGACTACCCTGTAGCCAGGCATACACATGTGCAATGTCTTTTAGCAGACCATGGTAGCCATCTGTGGTGACCGGTGTCTAAAAAGTATTACATAGTTAGGAATGGTAAAGAATACGCAGTCAAACACTACTACAGTTGGCTATGTTATTTTCCTGTGCCACTGTTGAGCTGTGACACAGAAGTGGTCACTGAGGTGTAGGTCCATACCCATCATTCCCCCACCCTAACTCCACAATCCCCGGGGTAGATTACATTAGCCATCATTCCCCACCCCAAACTCCACATACACAACAACCATCCCTTCTCTGGTGAACTGCTTATGATTTAAATGTTATAACACAAGAGATGCCTCTTTTTTGTGCACACATCAGTTCCTTTGGAACACTTCTGTGTCACAAAGGGTGTTCAGATGTGTATATATATAAATATATATATATATATATATATATATATATATATGTATATATATATATATATATATATAT
>NC_056731.1:1439296869-1439364369 GCF_019279795.1 Protopterus annectens
AGCCTGGCAAAGAGTCTCAATGTGAGTTCATTAGAGAGTGTGGTTGTGTTGACAATGACATCCGTTCATGTGGACAGCCATGTATGCTACACCTAATGTATGTGTACTACATCTCTGTTGCAGATGTCACTCACCAGCACACATATATGTTCTTACCGCACACCAACATGTCAGATTTATGGCACATGGAGTAACTGCATGCACTTGTAATAGTAATGACTAGTCAGTCAGGGGTTTAAACCCCTGTACTGGTAGGTGTGTGACAGACGATGCTTATGTTTTAGTTTCCAAGCCCTTCTCTGATGTACTTTGCCTCTGTCTGTCCCTCCCACACACTCTCTGGTGGATGTGGAGTTGTACACCTGCTCAGCAGCAGCTTGTGCTTTGTAAGTGATGGTCATGATCAGATGACTTCAGCACCTATTGCTTTCCTCCTCTAGCTGATTGCATGTGGAACAACTGTGATGATGTTCCCATAGCCAAGCACATGGAAACACAGTACAATATCTAGGAAACTCATGTTGGTGTTTGCCCATGACAGTCGCTGTGAGTGGTACCTGGATCTGGTGTTTGGTAAACGGCATCACATATGATATCTGGATGTTCCTCAAGCAACATAAACAGTGAGAAAAAGCCTAAAGACAGGAGAGTGATATGCCAGACATGACTACAGCATGTAAGTGTAGCTATGCTTGATTGAGACTACTACCTGTTTAACAAGTTGTGTGTGGTAATGGCTATTCTGCATGTTTTAAAACTGAAAAGGCAGTGCTCTGTTTGTGAGGGACCCCCATCTGTAGGGCCATCTGTGGACTGGTCAGTGTGTGGAACCATTTGTTTCCTGTACTACTCACTGAACACACATCTGTGAACTGCAGGAGCATAGTGTGAGGATTACAGTCAGTACATGGTGATAGTGATGAGTTACTGCCATCACATCCCAGATTGGACATATGTCACATGAAATAGTGATATGACAGACACTGTTTGCGGTTCTTAGTGACGTGCCAATAATGGGCCACTGTTCATAGCTGCAGTCACAAGTCTTCTACACTTCGTACAAATGTCATGCAGTATATATGCATGTGTTGTGCTCCCTCTGAAATGTATACCATCAGTTGTGTTGGGTTGATGGTCATATCTACGCATGCTGTTATCTGTAATCCTGAATGCTGTTGACTATTACTAAGCCATATCTGTGTTTAAACTGCAACACCATTGGCTATATGGGTATGGAGGTCCTGGCAGAACCTCCTGTCCCACATCAGGTGGCCATGGTACTGGGCACCAGCACATCTGGGGCCCAGCCATGGACCTCCACCTCTTTTGGCTCTGCACCACCTTCTGGTGGAACCATCACTGAGGATGAGGCTTGTCCCCCCTGGGAGCAGGTCCAGACAGGAACATGTCCACTGTTGCATAGTCCCAGATGTGGTGCGTCGGGTGCTCAATAAGAGGTTTTGAGGCCAGATACGCCAGCTCGAGGGCAGAGTGTCACATTTACAGGGTGAGCCTTCCCCTCCTAGATAGCCCCCAGAACTGCCACCTTTGCAGCTGTTTTGGTGCAGTGGTGGCTGCCCATGGCTTGAGACCTCCATTCCCACTGTTTCCATCTGGGGGCTCTTGGGCTTGTGACTGCCACACACCCCTCCCCATCCCAGGTGTATTCCCCCACATGTGTCATATACAGACCCTGTATGCTGTCTTATCTGTCATCCTATCCAACCTATCCTCCACGAGCATACCTACTCTCCTTCCCCCACATTCCACTCTCTCCCTACGGAAACAAAAGGCCAATCAGTTTGTAGAACAACCTTTGCCCCATACATAGCTATCCATTTCACACACGTGTCCACTGGACACATATAACCCTTTTAATATGCATCACAACATACTCCAGTTGATCTCACCACTATCTGTCAGGCACATGATCCTGGTATGCACATGACTCCTAAAGGTTCCAGGTACATGTGATGCAGATGACCCCATTGTACACA
Organism: Protopterus annectens; assembly: GCF_019279795.1. Taxonomy (NCBI): domain Eukaryota; kingdom Metazoa; phylum Chordata; order Ceratodontiformes; family Protopteridae; genus Protopterus; species Protopterus annectens. The sequence continues at coordinate 1,439,298,867 of NC_056731.1, forward strand.
CAACACTATCAGTCCATCTATGGTTACCCCATTTACCTTTATCATGATGATGATGTCGCTCACAGCACCTTGCATAAGTACTGTTCTCACATAATGATTGGACAGGAACTATTGTGTTAATGTAAATAAAATGCACAGAGTGAGGTATTTGGCCAATGTACAAATGTTTGCATGTAATAATGACGCATGTCTGTTTCAGGGAGTCTTGATATTACATAGGACAACACCACTACATAATACAGGCATTGCTCATGTTTCCCTTTCATTCCTTTGTAATGCTCTGTTGTCACATGGGATGTTCTTCGTATATCTATATATATGTATGTATCTATATCTGGACATAAACACTCACATACATCTACATAATGGAATACATTTCCTATACTGTTGAATGACTGCACTGGATGATATGTTTGTGATAAGATCCAATATCTGTATATCTGCCATGACTTAGTGGTAAATCACAATAGCTGTGTGTGCAACGTCCTGGTTTTGAGCCTTGCAGAGGCCATTTATTTTGTTGCTGGGCAGAACAAGGCCATTGGATACGGAGTGATTAAGGCACATTATAGCAGTTGTGAGCGGGTGTGAGTGGGTTTGCATGGAGCTAAGCAATGCTAACCTCTAGTTACAGTTTCTTACACTCAGTTAGCCTCTACATTGCTTCACCACTGTAATACTCGCACACTGGTGGCCAAACAGGCTTACACCCACATGCTCCCGCACTTTCAAATGCACTGCATTTGGTGTTTGCATCTGACACTCACACCCCTAGGTGGGAGTGAGGACTATGATATTACCTTGTGATGCCTATTACATCAGATTACATGCCTATAGTATCGGGAATGACTGCCCGTTTGGCAAAAGCATGCCATTCGACTGTATGTAATCCTTGGCCTGTCCACAGTTTGATTCATATTATTGATGTGTTCCTCTTACAATCTGCACCTGTCTGGCTAATACATGGGAACTGCACTCTTCAGTACAAACAAGTAATTGGGTTTTTGGAACCCACATCCTTCAGCCGAGTCATGCTACTGCTTACCTAATATTCTATCATCTTTCTAGGGTTGTCAGTGGAATATGTGCTTTCTGTCCCTATCAGACCTCTCATACGATTGGGGAAAAATACCAACTGAAGCAGGCACACGTCATAAAAACATCAGGAACACATTTAAATTATTGGTGCTATTAACCTGGCACATTGGCAGACTCAGAGCATTTGAATTTGTACACATTTTCTGAGGTAAATGATGTTTATAACTCTTAATTGTTGTCATTATTCATTACATGTAATTCACCACCTTTCCTCCAAAAGTCACTGGTTTTAGGAGGGATTAAGTGGGACAGAGTTACAAACTGAGTCAAAATCGGGGACAGTTCAGATGTATGGTCCCTATTTGTCCCCCCAATGGTTTATGTCCTGTCCAATGGATTTTTCTTAGGGGTTGAGAGGTATCAGCGTCAGCTATGCCCATTTCAGAATATTACTTACATCCCCGGGGCAGTCCTATTATGACTGATCCAGCCAACACCTGCAGACCTAGCCCCATGATTGCATACCCATAGTTCCCCCACCTGCCACTCCTCTACAGCACTCATCCTTACTTTGGGTGCAGGTGGGGTATAAACACACCACTACACACTGCCCACTCTCCCCGTGTCGGGACACATGTCATACGTTGTGTCGACCCATGGGTTATCAGGCTTGCACAACCTACTGGTCCATGTACATCTACAGCCTGGTTTGATGAATCATTACCAGGACTGCCTCTGATGATCATTAATCTTTGGGTGTCTCACAAGGGACATCAATGTCTATGTTTCAAGATTAGACCTGGCAGGTCTCTCCCACTGGTAGTATCCTGCCGGTGGTCTGAGAAGCTGTGGTGTGTTTACTTATATTGTGTGTCTGTATGTCTCATCGGCCTAGCTGGGGGGGTGGGGGGGGTTGATGCTACGTGTTACATGTTTGTTTTTTGGACCCCTCACCCCCATATGCACGGCCTGTGAAGATATGTAACTTGTAACTTCTGTATCATATCCTAGCTATATACATGTGTATATTTGCAGTCCAGTCATAGATACATATATCTATCTATACATATATATATATATATATATATATATATATATATATATATATTTATATATATATATATATATATATATATATATATATATATATATACAGATATATCTGTATATGTATGTATACATGCATATATTTATATATTGCTGTCTACATATATATATATATATATATATATATATATATATATATATATATATATATATATATAAATATATATTAAAACCCAAAAATGTAAATGCACAGTACGGCAATAACCCGTGCACGGAGCCAACCAACACAGCAACCCCAGAAACAAACTCCAGCGTAAAAAATGTCAATGAAAGGCAGCTTTAATCAGCATACAGGAACAATTCCACTTGTAGTAAGCCACAGTCAAAAAAACACAGACCGGTTTCACACATTAGCATCATCAGTGTATAATACCCATAAAGGCAATCATCATATAACTAGTAATGTCCTTAAAGGTATAGTGTATAAATACATTTTCTTTCACATTTAGAGCTGATTACTATGAATGCACACAAAATTGATTTAAACTATTAATATTTGAATGTATTAACCAGCATCTATCTTAACATAATATTCACTAAAAAATGTATACAATATATACAAACCCCCCTAACCTGAATAACTAAATTTATTAAATATAAATATATAAAAAATAAACAAAAAATGAATATCAAAAATATATGTATATATATATCTATTGATATCTCTCTAACAAAGGAGATAGTGTAGACACCTAACAAACTGTATCTAAATGCCAACTAACTAGCCCCAAGTTAATTTACTAATGGTCATTGAGACCTGGTTTATGGAGAGCCCCCAAATTGATAATCCAACGTCATTCTAAAATACATCAGGCATATAAGCAAGCAAAAATGAATACGAGAAATAATTTACTATCAAAGGTAGATAGTACAGATTGCCTTTGTTACAATACAATAAGATTTATCACCACTTATAGTAACAACACACATAAGATTAGGAATATTATTGCCAAGTATTGGCATGTGTTATTTACAGACCCCTTTTTTTTCCATTTGGCTAGGTATAACATATCAATTTGGATACCGAAAAGGTAAATCTTTGGGCCAATATTTTTCTTGTTTTAAGAAACGCCAACCATTACCCAGGAACACAAATCAATTGAGAGTAGGCAGTGTGTATTGTGGTTATTGTTAGTACTGTAAACATTTCCAAAACTCAGTCATTTACCTTTGTTAATACATTGAAGGTTTATGACATTAGAAGTTTGATAAAATGCGCCAGCACATGGGTCATTTATATAGCCGTGTGTCAATGTGGTGCATTTTTTGTAGGTCAGACTTCATGTGCACTCAAAAAAAGGATTGCATTACATCTTAGTGACATTAAATGTCAGAGGGTTAGAAGTGCCCTATACAAACACAAACTTATACACAATAAGGCTCATTTTGTGCTTCTGGGTATTGATAAAATAGATCTAGGGGTTACGAATGATACAATAAGACATAAAATACTAACCAGTAATGAACAACGTTGGATTATCAGTTTGGGGGCTGTCCATAAACCATGTCTCAGTGACCATTGGTAAATTAACTTGGGGCTAGTTAGTTGGTATTTAGATACAATTTGTTAGGTGTCTACACTATCTCCTTTGTTAGAGAGATAGCAATAGATATATATACATATATTTTTGATATTCATTTTTTGATGTATATTACTTATTTTATATATATATATATATATATATATATATATATATATATATATATATATATAAATATATATATATAATAAATTTAGTTATTCAGGTTAGGGGGGTTGTATATATTGTATATATATTTTTAGTGAATATTATGTTAGGATAGATGTTGGTTAATACATACAAATATTAATAGTTTAAATCAATTTTGTGTGCATTTATAGTAAACAGCTCTAAATGTGGAGAAAATGTATTTATACACTATAGCTTTAAGGACATTACTATTTATATGACTGATTGCCTTTATTGGTATTATACACTGATGACGCTAATGTGTGAAACCGGTCTGTGGTTTTTTGACTGTGGCTTACTACAAGTGGAATTGTTCCTGTATGCTGATTAAAGCTGCCTTTCACTGACATTTTTCATGCTGGAGTTTCTTTCTGGGTTTGCTCTCTCTCTCTCTATATATATATCTATATATCTATATATCTATATATATATATATATATATATATATATATATATGTGTGTGTGTGTGTGTGTCTGTAAAGCAATGCATACCCCACACAAACGCCCTTACGCATGCTTACTGGTGTTTATATATATGCTTAAACCTGCTTACTGGTGCTTTATTTATTATGACAAGGACACTTCGCTCCAGTTAACTTTTGTTATTTTGCAGGTTATACAGCAGACAGATGTCACAATATGTTCATGTACAGATTATCAATGGTAAATAGTATGTGATGCAGTGGGATTCGGTACAGGAATGTCTGTTCATTAGGCGGTTGCTCTAACCAATACACTATTGCTGTGCTTCTTCATTTGCACATACCCATTACATTATATTATATAATATTATATTATATATTATATTATATTACATTACATATACCCATATACCCATGACTCCTGGTTCCCTGAACACACACCTCAATGCCTCCCTAACACTGTAGTCATCCATTCTCCAGTTGGATTCACGGTGTATCCACACCACTACACATTGGCCACTCCCTACTCCTATAGACCCATCCCATTGGTTGACTCACTCCACGTATCTTCAGAACTGCCAAACTTTTAGTCCACAAACATTGGTGACATGAGCGACCAAAAGAATACTATTCGCAAATTTTGGGTTATCCCACATGGGATACGCATGTGTTCTTGTGTCAGTATTAGACTCTATAGTTCATTACAACTTAATCCCGTTAACATGACACTACAATAAATTAATAAGTATGACTATGTGGTAACACACACGTTACACGTGAGAGTCTAATTATGTACTTGTTCAGCGCATTTCTTTTACAAATAGACTGGTTTTGTAATTGGCATTGCTGTAGCAGGCAGATCATAGGAATGATTCCATTTTTTTTCTGCACAGCACTGACTTTGGACATTGTACACACTTCTGCATTTTAGCAGTTTTGTCCCTTCCCTCTTATGCACAACCTATTATTCTATCTACTGTCGAGGCTTGTAAGGGCACATTCATGTTATTTATGTCTGCAAATGGAATGAATGTGTTGCAGAGAATGTACTTCTACATATTGATGTCTGCATGTGTCTATGCATATATACTTATAACGAACTCGCTGACCTCCATGGAGTGGCCCAATTAGAACCAGCCCATCCAACCCTGGCATGCCTGGCTCCATAAATTCATACCCATAGTTCCACAACCCCACCCGTGTTCAACATACACACATACCATCCATTGTCCACTTGTTATCGCAGCCATGACATGCCTCCACACATTGCCCTCTCCCAAGTGTTAGGGGCCCTACACATATAAGCATCTATCCAAAACATCTGCAAGATGATGGTGAGCATTTGGAAGTGCCTGGATGTTGTCATTTAATGAACAGACAGCAGCGTGTGAGCTCTCTGAAGCCTCAGACCTTCTCTGTTGTGCCATTCAGCACATGCCTGTGCCTCCATTACAGCCTGAAACATGCATCTGGTGACTCCAGCTGATGTGCTTTGTCTTGCAGGGGCATGTTGGCCAGTGGTCCTCCTACGAGCAGCTCTGTGCACATGCCTGTGTGGGACATCACCAGTCTGTTGACTGGGATCATGGTGTGCAGGCACACCTTCCATAGTCTCCACACTTCCCTGTTTCATGCTACCACCTGCCAACTGTCCTTCCTCTATGGCCAGTGGTGATGGGGTATGTGCAGGCAGGGGAACTGTGTGCAAGGTTGAGGGGGAGACAGGTGGAATGGTAACCAATGGCACAGATTCAGCCCCTGACAACCCTGCCTTTGCCTCAACCATACTATCATCATCACTGCTAGAGTCTGTGTGGACACTAACATCAGGTGGAATGCGGGAGGGCAATGCACCTACATCAACACCTGTGAGGGGAAGACAAGAACTGTACATTACAAGTTATACCAGAAGCACACAGACATACACCCAGACACACAGACAGACACAGGCAGACACACAGACACACAGACAGATATAGACAGACAAGGACACACAGACACACAGGCAGACAGGCAGACAGGCACACAGACACACGCTACATGCAGGTGATATGGCAGAAGGCATTCAGCTTAGACAATTATAGTTTCAGCTTAGGCAATTATAGTGGTAGTTATAATACATTCCTGAGCTGCACACAACAGCATGCATGTGTTATAGCAGACAGCATGCACCTTACACAATTATAGTGGTGGTTAGCATACATACCTATATTGCACCATTTGTGTTAGTAGCCTTGGCTTCATACCTGCAACACAATGCTTGCACTTTGCACCCTTGCACCACACTGCCATGGTGTGTGCAACATACACCACATGTTAACAGACCATCGCTGACTTTTGTACATCTGCCACTGATGCTTTGTATTGGCCACTGCCCCAATGTGTGAGGACATGAGCAGTAGAGTATGTCGACTGCATACTATGTTTGCCTGAGCCCTAGCTTGCATATCTCCCCCAAAGCAGTGCATGTCTGTTCAACATTATTCCACCTACCCCTGAGCTGAGTATAGACATTGTGCATGTGGTTGTACACACATGTTTGACATGACTGTCCCTACTTTGCAATGGTGCCACAGACCAGCACAGATTTACAGTACACCGGCCTGCTGTGTGGTGTATGACCTTGCCAATCACATGTAGTATGACATGTCTTCTGCTGACGTGTTGAATGACATGCAAACATGTGTAACACAATGGTGTCCTTTCCAATCTACAGTATGGTAATGGTGTCCCAATTCAGGGATGTGTTATACTAACATGGACCTTCAGCTGATGCAATGTTGTCTGTCCACCCTACAAATATGCAGGGACATACTGCACATTGAGCTGATGTCCATAGTCATTGCAGGGCATCATGTAGCTTCACAATTGTTATACAGTGTGAGCTAGTGACAGAGTTCATAGCCATGACTATGTTCACATACAATACATACCTAATGTGGAATGTGACCCACATCACTGAGGTGAATACACACTAAACCTTAATGTGGAATGTGTGACACAGGTCACAGAAGGGTATACAGATAACACCCCTGCACATCTGCAACCATATTACTGTTGTCTGGCAACTATGCCCACACATAGCTAACTAACATTACTCTATATCCCACATTCCATCTGTGTACCTCACACACATGAGGAGCAGGCATGACAGTGATGTCTGACACCAGTAATGTGAATGTACTGTATCTGTGGCTTAATATGGTTGTATGAGCATGTTGTGCAACACATGTATGTATTTGTATACTATATAGGTGAATGCTTCCATGTTGTGACACACTCAAGATGTTCAAGACATGTTATGTGATGGTTTCATGTTATGCCTACACAAGCTGTGCATGGGCCTGTATGATGTTTAGTGTTTCACATCTGCAATATCACCATTACACAAAGGCAATAGTTGTATTGTGTTGAGCCAATGTACAACAAGGTGTACACACGTACATCACTTCTACTGTGTGTGTTGCTTCACATCTCTGGCCATCCTCCATGGCCATGTGTACACATGTTCTGTCCAATGGTTGCGATCTGCAACCATATTACTGATGCCTGGCAACTATGCCCACACATGGCTAACTTAGCAGTACTCTATGTCCCACATGCCATCTGTGTACCTCACACACATGAGGAGCAGGCATGACAGTGATTTCTGACACCAGTAAGGTGAATGTACTGTATCTGTGGCTTAATCTGGCTGTATGTGCATGTTGAGCAACACATGTATGTATTTGGATACTAAAAATGTGAATGCTTCCATGTCGTGACACACTCAAGATGTTCAAGACATGTTATGTGGTGGTTTCATGTTATGCCTACACAAGCTGTGCACAGGCCTGTATGATGTTTAGTGTTTCACACCTGCAATATTACCATTACACAAAGGCCATAGTTGTATTGTGTCGAGCCAATGCACATCAGGGTGTACACACGTACATCACTTCTACTGTGTGTGTTGTTTCATGTCTCTGGCCATCCTCCATGGCTATGTGTACACATGTTCAGTCCAATGGTTGTGATGGCTATCTTATTTCACATGTCAGTGTTATCCCATATGACATATACCCATAGATGTCATATGCTCCACTGAGGACAGGGTTATGCAGACAAAGGGTGGTATGTATGGGATGTGATACATGTTTTGCAGGATAGTTGAGCAGTGTTGCGTCATCCCACTACATGTTATGGACATGTCAGGTAGCACATGACATTGTGTGACATTTATAGCAAGGGTATAATCCACAAGGATGTATCCTGTGGGCCGGTCATACTCCAGCTCCAACACATTTAGAGTGTGTATACACATATGCTCTCTGGACAGTACTGTTCATATTCCCAACATGTGTAATGCTGATATGCAGTACCTATCACTACAGTAGAACACACCTCCACCATTGTATTCACTGTAGTCCACACATCTGGCAATGACAGTTTGAAAGGTTTAGTGTAGGTGTTTCATATAGTCTTCAATTGTTTCACATGGGTAAACACTGTGATGCATTGCAGGTCTGACCAATGTCCATTAACAGGACCACCATACATTATGTGTATGTGTGTAATGGCAGATAGCCATTAATACACAATTAATATGTTCTGTGCATTATCAAGCCTGATAAATAATAACAATCTCACCTGGCACAGGCTGCTTTCGCTGCAAAACACCAGAGGTACCTAAACAGGAGTGTCACAGCAGTACAATCATTATCCACACCTGTGTGATAGCTACAGGGTGCAATGTCCATTTTAGCACATAAGCCAGTACAATACACTATACTATGGAGTATGCACATCTGTGCATACATAGAGTAGCAGACTATAGTATGTGGCATGTATGCATACATGCCTTGCATAATGATGTTACATTACATATTGTACAGTAACACATGTAACTATGTGAAATATAGTTGTGTTATATGTGCAGTAGTGACTTACCAGGCAACTCCAGGCTCAGTGGCTAAGAGACACCCACCTCCACAATACCAGCTAAAGTTTGTGGATGGAGGTCTGCATGTGTCCCCAGGTTGGCCAGTAGCTCCTCGTAACATGTGATTGGGGGCTGGGTGAGTGGCCCCCCACCTGTTGCACATTGTTCCCTGGTGATTGCATTAGCATGCTGCTTCGCCCATCTTATGAGGTCAGTGCAGTGTTGGCGCACCTGCTGATAGGTGCTATTGTGACTGCCAACATCATTTACTCTCCTGCAGAGTTCCTCCCACAAGGCATCCCACTGCTGTGCTTCCTGTGGCAGATGGCTGAAGAGTGTTGTGTGGTTGTCGAGGAGGTATGGGATGAGGACCTCATCCTCCAAGCAGCTGTATGCCGGCATTCTGCTACATGGCAACCTAGAAGAAATAATGATTGAGACAGGTCACAGTAACTCACAGAGAAGTACAGCAGTACAGCTGAACATGCATGTGTATCACATTTATTAACAGTACAAATAAATCTTTGCAAATCTGCATGACACTAACACCACTGACATGTATAAGTTACACACATTTGACACTTACTGGTGATGTGATGTTATTGCCATATATGTGTGTGTCATGTGATGGCATTGCTCATACACCATGTGGATGTTGTCTTGACGTGGGCATGTCTGTTTGCCTTTACTGGTGTCTTTACCTATCAGCACATGCCTGGATGTGTTCACATTAATGCAACCAACCTTAATGCTGTGTATATGTCACATATATAGCCATACATAGCTGTTAGGGACATGACCTGTGACCCTGCAGACTTGCAAGCATGCATGTGTTTTGTCATGTATATCTATATGGCACTGTACAGCTATGTAGCATCCTGCCATGTATTTCCTGTGTTGCACATGTGTAACACATGGGGCAATAGCTAGCCTGATGGTATTTTCAGGGTTGGATATCAACTATAGCATGTATGGTCATAGTGATCTAGTAGGCTATATGCCCTGGGCCATTTATGAGCCTAGGCAGAAAGGTTACCTAGCTGTAGGCAACAGACAGGTAAGCTTCAGTGGCCAGTTCAAGCAGTTCCACAGAACTGATCCACATGGTTACTGATATATTTGGCATGCGGTTATAACACCATGCCACAGAGAGGGGCGATGTGCAGCTTTGCTGGACAGGGATGCATAGTATGGCAAGAGTATGTTAAGTGTATGGGACAGAGATCTGTCAGGCATGTTGTGATCCTTGTACTAGAAAGGTGGATGCCCATGATGTATGTGTTTATTTGGGATCAGGATGTGTTAAGTGTAGCATGTCTAACACCTCTAGGTTGGACATGGCTTTATTCAGGGTAGGCTGCGTGCTACATAGTGCAGCTAGGGATTGGGAAGGGCAGTGTAGGCAATCTATACATGGGCAATAACCCTTAAAGGAAGAATGTGATCTATTATGGGTCACATGGGTGTTGAGTATGGCTGAACATTTACCTCTATATTCCTGGATGGCACCCTGTCATGATTAGGGGTGCCACATATGACTACCTGTCTGGTGTGGTGAAGTAACTAGTACTGTCCAGCTGCATCCCATACACATGGTTGCCATTATGTTGACCGCTGCCTAGGTGGTAGTTCATGAGTACAGGGTTTGTAACATAGGGGATGACAATGCAATACTAAGCTGTCAGATTGTGGCCATATGTTACACACCACACATCTGACACACTAAGGCCCTTCTGTATGTTGAATGCAGCACACATTGAGTCTACTATTGCTCCTAGTTCATAGTCATTTGCAAACATCAATAGGCTGATGCCTTCTGTGTTAGTCTGTGTGGTATAGATAACAAAGAGGGGGAGTGCCAGGAATGACCCCGGTATTACTGTATCTGGCACTGGTTTGATGTGCGTGTATTAGTCAGACATCTTCTGTAGTATTGGTTCTGCCAGCAGTCCATTTTCCAACCACTCCTGTGACATAGGAACATACACCTAGTTTACTGAGTGTAGCTGGAACACAGTATGGGTGATGGTGTCCTCTGACCTGGCAAGGTCATGATATGGAGTGTGAATCAACCCTACTGTCATCTACATCTGCACCGAGTACATCAAATATGTTGATCACGGTTCATGGCCGTACAGACCAGACTCAGCAGGGTAGTTGTGCACTATGTGCCATTATCAATGGTGTCTCCCCCTTTGTGGGGTGTGATAACTGTTGCTGTGCACCATTCGGTGTGTATACAGCCTGACATGGAGCTATGATTGAACATGATGTGTATTTGGATAGCTGAATGTTCTTACATTTGTGTAGGATACACCCTGGGATGTTGACAGGTCCCATGAAAGCTGTATGTATGGCTTTAGAGAGTGCAGCTTGTACCTGCATAATCATTAGTACAGGGGCCCTGTAGTGTACATGGATATATTACTAAGTGTACCTGGTGGTGGGGGGAGGTGGGAGTGGGTTTAGGTTCTCCAAGATCCTATCTGAATGAACGGGTGCTATTTCTGCAGGTGCAGTACTTCCCATGCCATAGTGCTGTGCAGCACGGCAGGTCTTGTCTTTGCCATTATGATTAATGACACAGCTATAGAATGCTCTGTGCTTGGCCTCATAATATGTGGTTGATTAGTTTCACAGTAGCTTTGTGTGGTTTTATATGGTGTATCTGCATCTTACTGAGGCTGACCAGGGATCACCTACACTCATGTGTGTTCACTCATGCAACAGTTACTACCTTCTGTGGTACAGTTTAAAGCATGGTACCACCAGTTTGCTTTCTTGTTTGTGTTGGGTTAAATCCTGGTTCTGTTTCAATGGTACAATCACTGCACATATGTGACTGCTTAAGGTTCATTTGTGTAGCATTCAACATTTGTATGTGCATTGTCCATCTGCATGGGTGCCATGACAGGCATCACTCTGCTCTTAGGAATCATAACATTGGTATTGGAGACTCACTGTGTGTAGCATACTGTTAGCCCTGTTTGTGTGACTACTGTGATCCAGGTCAGTGGGGTCGATGGAATCCAATATGCATTGAGCGCAAGTGTTGGTACATGAGGGGTCTTCCCAGTTCATAATGGAATAGTTGAGAGTAGCCAATATTATGGTTCTGTCTCAGACCTAATCTTCCCCATTACAGCACATTATGACAGTTGGGAAATCCGTGGCCTGGTCAGTGATCTGTCTCAAGGTGCAATTTGAATTGTGCTTGGGCACAAAGGTAGTTGCTCAGCATAATGCATCTGAAGTTATGCAAGTGCAACTAGTGTGAGGGTGTACATATCCTTCAGGAATATGGACACACCTGCGGCCCGTGTGTTCCAATAAAGGATAATGGGCAAGAGGTGAGGTATGTGTTATAACATCATCATGCAGGTGTGCTATCCAGTGCATTGAAACATGTCTCAGCCACTGCACAGATATGTTCTCTATATTAGGGATTGACATATGTGTGTCCGTATAGTGTTTCTGACATGTATCATTGTGAAGTCGACCCGCAGTTTATTGCTTGGCTGAGCCTGTAACAGCAGTGGACCTTCACTTGAACCGTGCATGATGAAGGCACTATAGGGAAGCATGAGCCCTAGGCAATATCCAGATTCCCAGTGGTGAGAAGTGCAGGACCTGTTTGGCAAAGCATCACCATGTTATCCCAGGACGACAGATACTGGATACCCTTTGACTTGCACCATTACACTAGACAATTGTGGAATACAATCCTTTTGTCCCTGTACTGCAGTATCATTCTGCCATATTGCTCAGACACAGCTCCACGTGGTCCTGTTGAGTCTTCCTAGCTACAGAGAACTGAAAAAAAGCGACTGCTTTCCTGATTAAGGATCCTGCTGTTTTTTTATATTTGTTTTACCTTCTACTGCTTACCTAGAGCAAGCTTTAACTGTTTTTATAGTTATTTACTGCATTTTTTATTATCTGCACTTAAAAGTACATTTTAGTCAAAATTAGTCTAATTCAAGTCGAAAAGTGTTTGTTTGCTGTTTAATTTAATTGTTTGGCTGCCCACTAAAGTGTGCTAGCCTGTACTACTGACTTATTGCCTTTTCTGCATTTAGCGCGGAGTTGCCACTAGAGCACCATCGGGCAGCGCCGGTTAAACAAGGTTAAACTATTTCTGGCTCTGTAAAGTCTGATCTTCATTTTTTCCCTTAGAACTGCTCTACTTGTAATCTAAACAGTCTATTCTCTATCTGTGCTCAGCACTTGTTCCTAAAGCATTTTTTAGTCAGGTAAAGCACTTCTATATTATACAAAGTACTTCACTAGCTTAAAACCCCCTTGAGTACCCACTTCCCTATAGGTCCTTTCTGACTCAGTTACACAGCAAACTTTTTCATTTCTTCTAGCATGTCAAAGGGTCAGTTGCTAGCGTCCTCTCCTGCTCAGCTGGTGAATCTGGGAATATTGAGGCAATGTTACAATTGCCTCATGTACACAGACAACACTCTCCTCCTCCCACAAAACACAAATACATGCAAGAGATGCAACTATATAGCCAAACTGGAGGCTGAGCTCTCTCAACCCAGGACTGGCAAAACCAGACAGGAGGAGAAGGTAACCACACACACCATAAACCCAGTCTCACATAGAGCTATCACAACTACAAATCAAACACAGAAACACACAAAGACATACTCAGAGGCACTGATCAAAAATCTGCCAAAACAGCAGAGGCCTCCAAAGCAGACACCCAAACAACTGCCACCTCATGACATAACACAAGCAACACATAGATCACAAAGTCAGTGTGCAAATCAGTCACAGCCCTTAAGGCCAAACACAATGCCAGACACACTTGTCATAGGTGACTCCATAGTCAGACACACTGACGTCCCACTCACCAGACTGACCAAGGAGAGGGCCACAGTAAGCTGCCTGTCGGGCACTAGAATCCGCCACATAACACAAGCACTCAGGTCACTCCACAGCAAGTACAAGTATGACTCAGTCATTGTCCATGCCGGTGTGAATGACCTAAGACGTACCTCCCTGGACTACATGAAAAGAGACATAAAGGAGCTCTCAGATTATGTAGCCCAGGCTGGTATGACCCTGACCCTGAGCAGTATCCTACCTTCACCAAGAATGATGCGACAATACAGAGACAAAATGATCAGTTTTAATAATTGGCTTAATTTCTGGTGTCATTCTAAGGGGATCCAATGTCTGTCTGCCTGGAATGACATGCTTGACAAGCCACGCTGCTTCACAAGGGATGGCTTGCACCTGTCACCCCTGGGTTTCCGGATATTGGCAAAGGCTCTTGCCACCCCCATAGGGCCTTTTTTAGACAAGGCTCAAATTCTAAACCCACCGCCCTAGAAAACAATAACGGAAAAAAACTAAGGGTAATGCTGCTCAATGCCAGAAGTCTAAATCTCAAGATGCACGCCCTCAAAGCCCTCCTCAGTATGGAAAACATCGATGTCTGTGCTGTGACTGAAACCTGGTTCAAGGCTCCTGAGAGCACCCCGGCACTATCAGGTTTTACCTCATATCATGCATTCCGGCCCCAAAACCCGGACTGTACCACAAAAGGAGGGGGTGTATCCATATTCATCAAGGATATCCACACCTCCAGGCTGGTGGCAACTCACGAAGCATCAGAGACCATTCAGGTGCAATTAACCATAGGCAAAACTGCTCTAGAGTTTGTAGCGTGTTACAGGCCACCCTCTCAAACTCAGGAACCCCACACAGCCTTCCTGAAGACACTGGAGAGTATAAATGTTTCTCCAAACACCATCATATTGAGTGACTTCAACTACCCAAACATAGACTGGGAACATTACTCAAGCCCCAATACCCTAGCCCAAAGGTTCCTGGAGTTCATAAACTCAAATGCTATGGAACAACTTGTCATCATTCCCACAAGAGGTGAAAATATACTAGACCTGATCATCACAAACATGGGGGCAAAATGCTCCACACCGGAAGTATATCCCTCATTGGTGAGATCAGACCATAAACTAATCTCACTGGAGATCCACATCCCCCCCCCACCCCCAACAAAAAAGACCACAGTGAAGAACTTCTCAAAAGCCAACTTCACACTTCTTAAGACTGGTGTGGTATCCTTCAAGGCCCCTGAGCAATTGGAAACCACAACCCACGCTGCTGAATCCCTTACAAATGCTTTCTACGAGCACCTCCAGGATTGCATGGATCAAGCAATCCGAAATAAAATCAAGACCCTTTCCACCAAAGGCAAGCGCCCAATCTGGTGGACCCCAGCCATAAACAAACTTTACAACAAGAGGAGAAAGCTACTACAAGATAGAGCAAAATCCCTAAAAGGGAAGACATCTCTGATCAATACTAGTAAAAAACTACGATCACTCATAAAATCATCCAAGGCCAACTTTGAGAGAAAAATTGCCAAGGACTCAAAAGACAATCATAAGGCCTTCTTTAGCTATGTTAGAAATCTGGGTGGAAACTCCCAGATATGCTCAGAATTAGTCCAAAATGATACAAAAATCACTGAACCCACAGACATTGCAAACATACTGGCAGACAGGTTCAGTGAAAATTTCTCCTCTCCCTCCCCCCCCAAAAGGAGAAATATCTATCCCAATAGAGTGTAGCCTCCCAATCATCTCAAATGCCTAGGTGAGAGCTGCTCTCTCTAAAGTTAAAACACAGCATCAATGGGACCGGATGGTGTCCCCGGCTGTGTGCTACACGAACTCAATCGGGAACTAAACCCACACATAAGGCTGCTGTTTAATCTTAGCCTTACCACAGGATACGTACCCAAAGAGTGGCGTACGGCAACTGTGGTCCCACTCCACAAAGGCGGTGCTTCAACGGACCCTGGTAATTATCGCCCCATAAGCTTAACAAGCCTGGTCTGCAAAGCTATGGAGAGGATCATAATGGAACTCATAAATAAAGACATAGGGGACCTACAGACATTGGATCCTACCCAATTTGGCTTTGTCAAGGGCATATCATGCCTCTTGAACTTGGTCGTCTTTTTTGAAACAGTCACCAAGGCCATTGATGAGGGTAAGGCAGTTCACACAGCCTACCTTGACCTTGCAAAAGTTTTCAACACAATACCCCACTCGGGTATCATGGAAAAGCTCACCAGCTTAAATGTAAACCCATATGTCAAAAGATGGGTTGCAAACTGGCTCAAGGACAGAACCCACAGGGTTAGAGTTGCTGGTGCCATGTCATACTCCAAGCCAGTCACAAGCGGTGTCCCACAGGGCTCAGTCCTGGGCCCCCTCTTGTTCGGCATCTACTTTTCAGAAGTGCAGGCAAACATAGGAGGATTGTGGCTGACAAAGTTTGCAGATGACTGCAAACTGGGCGCCATAGTTGAAAATCCATCAGACACAGATATCCTTCAGATAGGTCTCATAGGAATGGATAACTGATGCCAGAGCCATGGCCTTAAGCTAAACGCCAAAAAATGTATAGTCATACCCTTTGGTAAAAACAAGGTAACCCCAAGTTACCACATAGGTGGCAATCCATTAAGCACAGAAGAGGGTATCAGTGACCTGGGGACCCAAGTTGACAGTAACCTTTCTTTTGACACTCACATTGCCAAAGTGGTTAGGAGGACCTTCTACATTGCCCACCTGATTATGAAGGGATTCACATCCAGATCAAGGGAGGTCATTGTTCCCCGTGTACTCCTCACTTATCAGACCAATGATTGAGTACAATGCCCCATTCGGAATGTATCTTACCCGACATCTGCAGCAATTGGAAAGACCCCAAAAGTTCCTCACCAAAAGGATAAAGGGGCTCAAAAATATGCCATATGCTGCCCAACTGAAGAAACTCCAGCTCTATTCAGTCGCATACCGTCTGCTCAGAGGTGACCTGTGCCTGACATATAAGGCCATGTCCAACCCGGAATTAATGGACATGCTCCACCTAAAAAAATCCAAATCCACCAGAGCCACAAGAGCAAGAGACTTAAACCTCAACACGGATATAAATAGGATGTGCTGGAGGGACAGATTCATCACCCAGAGACTCCCTATGCTGTGGAACAGAATCCCGGTCCATGTGAGACAGAGCACCTCACTAGCTCTGTTCAAGAGGAATCTTGACCAGTGAATGGGAGATCGTAGGTTTACCCCGGGGATCATCTTTGTATCACTGCTGGACAGAGGCATGGCAAACTAATGGGTATAGTATTCTTCAACCTAAGGGGTGGTGAAAGCCACACAACTCTGGCTAGGCTTATAAATGCCCTAGGGCAGATAGCCTAGTATGAACCTATGAACCTATGAACCTATTCTGACCAATGACAGAATGCTACCCAGGTCTTGGGACATACCTGCATGGGCTACAAGACCTGACAGTTCCTACATGTGTTTCCATGCAGTCCAGGCTACTGCATCACAGGTCCTGCACAGCAACATGGAATATGCCAGAGCCATGTGTATAGTTCAAAAGGTTGTCTGAGTGTATGGGTATGTGGCTAATCATGGCAGATAGGCAGCTGACAGTATGTATGCCCTCGTATAGGTCGATGTGCAATATAGTGCTAGAGTTTGCATTCACAAATGAGTATTGTTGGGCATGTTTCCAGTCATGTGTTCTGAGGTGTGGCACAATTATGCAAAATATGTCATACAGTTTGTGTATTTCAGTGTCTGTCTCTTCCTGCTTGGGGGAGTTCACTTGTTTGGCCCGATACTTAGAAGCATCTGTGAATGTGTGTGATTTCAGGTAGTGTGTTTTGGTGTCCTTAGTGTGTTCTCGTAAGGGTATGTGTTGGTTGTGTTGATGAGCTGTATGTGTTAACCTACACCTCATGACTGTCCAGTCCAGTCATGGCTGTAGACAGGGCTGCCTTCTAGCTTACCCCTGTAGCTGCATCCCAAACAATGTGTGGGGCATGGTGTTAGGTGGGTTTGGCAGTGTACATGGCATTCAGATTATATTCCCCCAGGATGGCCACATACACAGAGCTGACATTAGTAAACACCAGTAGTTGACTAGTGGACATGCCTGTATGAGCATTCAGTACTACAAGTACCAAGTACTGTATTTAGTTTACATATTGCTTATGAAGATGTTTTAGACAGTGATGCTCACATGTAAATATTTGTGTTATGGACGTGACAACACTGGCTATTATGGAAACATTGTAGCAATCTTTAGCAGCAATCCTCCTCTGAGGAGCACATCACATCCTGTTAGTTGATTACAGATGATGCAAGTGTCTACAGGTCTGTTTCCTTCTCTGGGTAAATACTCAAATATCCACCAAGACCATGAGCTCTGTTGGGCACAGACACTCACTCTCCAAACAGAGTCAGGTATCAATAGACTGATGCCACTATCAACATGATCAGGATATAATCAGATAGTGTGAGCCATCACCTATGAAGCAGCTATTACACATGGGCAGCTGTCTCCTACATCATAATCTCCTACTGCAGATGTTACATTGGAGTTAATGATGATATGCAACCTGTTTCATTACCAGTGCTGTGCACTACCTTACATACAGTATGTGCAAGCGGCTGTTAGGTTGGCAATGAGAGGTTGGGCTACACAAACTTGTCAGTTCAACCAGTGTGTCTCTACTCTCAATATTCACTCTATGTAGGTGTGCATATAGCCATTTGGCCCAGCCCTGTAACAAGGGTCACTACACATTTGCATAACATGTACACATGCACAGCTGTTATTGCTTGCAAACAATGCTAGAGAGGTCCAGCCCTGTAACAAGGGTCACTACACATTTACATAACATGTACACTGCATAGCTGTTATTGCCTGCAAACGATACTAGAGAGTTGGATATTACATGTGTTATGTGCATGGATAGTTACCTGGCTCTTCCAATTATCTTTGCTATCATGCTGCTAAACTGTCAGATGAATACAAATTATATATATCCTGTTATTCAGTATTGTAATTGCCAATAGACATAACAGAACTGCTATATAGAATAGAATACAGATCTGCCTAGAAAAATGTACATTACACAGTTATTGGCACAATATCCCACAATGAACACCATATTTGCATGGTAAGCCCACCTTTACCATGTTCATCTTACTTATACAGTCATACATATGTCGACTGTTACAATATATCGACATATACTATCCCCTGTTATAGCACATACTTGTTGGACCAATCCAGACACTGACAGTGGCTGGAAGCAAATTGGTGGGATCTTTGCCCATATCATCCCTTGTGGTGTATGCGGAGTTTGCCGTGTGACCTACAGCAGTACACACATAGAATACTACAAGCATTACTACTGCTCAACAATAGATCACGACAAGATAACTATTTCCACTATATGCATTGATTACACTGTAATTCTTAAAGTACAGGTACTACATACACAGACATACTACATGTTATACATACCTTCTTAGTAATCGGAGGTGTTATTGACTAGTATAATACTCATTTTCGGTTCGTCTTTCAATGTTTAGTACTGTCCTACAGGTATATACAGATGGTTTGAATGTGTGACAAGGCAACCTTTTACAGTTACAGATCAGTAACGTGCTATCCCGATGACCAATTGGTGCTCTTAAGTAGCTAATTACATGCACATCAGCTGCGCTGCTACACCGTTAGCCAATACCATGGCTACAGTGGAGTATAATTGAGTACTCCACTTGGGCATCATCCCTTTGCCTTACTTGTGAGGAAGACAGCGTGGAAGTGTTGTTTGGAATCTATTGCAACAGCTGTATGGAGACAAATAGTAATATATTGTGTGTAATGCCTAGAGGATTTGGTCTAAATGTGAGTACTGCTGTTATATTTTTGAACATTGCTACTTGTGCAGTGTTTGTCTGTACCTAATACTTCTGCATATGTTTCAGTCTGGCCAGGTTGTTTGGCCAGCTCAAGGCTGCAGAGCTATGCATATAATGTTAGGGGGTTTACAGTGTGCTTACCAGATATATTTAGTTTGGTGTTATTGTGTATCATATTGTGCTGATAACCAGTACTCGGTAGTACTTCCTAGTATACAAACCTTTCACCCCTCTGAAACGGGATTAGTTCATACAAACCCTGTTACATCAGCAGCTGTTCAATTGTATAACAGCAACATAGGGCCATGTAAGTGTGTCTGTGTCTAGGTATGTTAAGGTTTCAGCAGATGTTGTACAGTAGTTGAATAATTGGTTATGGTATGATAGTATGTATCGATATAATTATTTTGGTTGAGGGGCAGATGCTGGTGGGTGTACATAGCACATGCAGGTGTGTAGGAACCCCTTTTATAAAACTTCTATATGTGTGTGGGTGTTCTTTCCCCTATGTGAACACCTATCCCTTAGTGGACTAATACTATGGTAATTGCAGGCTGATTCATTAAGGCATTATTAAATGCTTCCTGTATAGCAGGCAGGTACTGTTATTCCTTGAATCCTTTTGGCAATACATTGGCATGTAATAAAGTTTTGCAAAATGAAAGCTGTCTGTGTATTTCTGTCATGGATATTTGCAGTCATTGCAGTTGTGTTGGTGACTGTGTCCATAGAACATATTTATAATAGTGTATTGGCATGTACTCTTCATATGTTATGTTCATATTGTTTGGGAGGGGGGGGCAGACTGTGTGATTGCTATGGTACATGTTAGACTCAGATATGACCACTTCGGATGCTGTATACATACATATATATGTGTGTGCATGTATATGTATATAGATATATATTATTACATATGTTTATCTGTACCTCCATAGATGTGTAGATTTGTTTTATCTATATATCTAAATATATATGTAGACCTGCATATGTCTGTATCTCTCTCTCTCTCTCTATCTATAAATATATATATATATATATATATATATATATATATATATATATATATATATATACATATTTGAGCATACACCTTTAACTGGGTACATGGCGGGTTGTCCTATTTCAACACATTCCTCCCTTTTGTGTTTTAACCTGTCTGCATACACAACTGGGATAGGTACATCTCAGGTAGCTTAGTGTTTGGTTACTCTGTGGATGGAGTACATGGTTGTGGGTTCTACTTTTGGAAGGTGTTATTATTTTACCTCTTAGAGTAGGCACTGGTAGGGAACGTGTGAATAACGCACATTTACGCGGTTGTAAGCAGGTTTACCCGTGGTCTGCACGACATTAAGCAAACGTTAAACCTGCGAAGCGATTCACCGTTTACCATGTTTCAGCACCTCTTACTGTCATGCAAACCCATGGAAAACCGCTTACAACTGCTTAAGAGTGGTTTAATCCACCTGCATCCAACAGCCCTTATTCTGGCCCTCAAAATAACCAAACAGCTCTTGCAGACCTGAAGCCAGGACCATGAATACCACAGTCACTGTCTTTACCACAAAGGCATCTGAGATTTGTACAAATGTTATGGTGTTTAGAATATACATTGTACTACAGACATTCCTCACTACTGAAAACATATGCGACAATCAGTTGGTGTACATATGTCTGATACATGTTAATGTTCATATGTTTGTGAAATTAGGTGTTGCAATGTGACATGACAAGGTGTATTATGAATGAGAAAGGTTCTTGCTTTGTGTCCTTTTTATATTGTCCCCATACTCCATGTATACCCCTCCAGTTCACTTATTGGACATCCGACCCAGGCCATCCTTGATGCATGATTGCATTATCCATCATTCCTCCCCCACCCCAATCTTCACATACACAACAACAACCTCTTCTATGGGGAATTAGGTTAATATTAATTGTTATAATACCAGAGCTGCATCTGTTTTGTGTACACTCTAATTCCTTTGGAGTGCTTCTGTGTCACGAAGTGTGTTCATAGATGTTTATATAAATGGCTATTGATGTAACTGTATAATAAATATATATATATATATATATATATATATATATATATATATATATATATATGCAGACATCACTGACACACATATCTCTCTCTCTCTCTATATATATATATATACACATATATATATATATATATATATATATATATATATATATATATATATATATATATATATATATATATATATATATATATGCAGACATCACTGACATGCATATATCTATATCTATCTATCTATATATATATATATATATATATATATATATATATATATATATATATATATATGTTTCGTATTCATTTGTAACAGTAATACATATGTAGACTGGAATGTGTTGATTCACAAACTACAGTACATTACAATGTACTTTACATATGTACACAAAGTGACTGTCCCATTTGTGATCATTACAGTGAAATACATATGGTATAAGGTGTAGTCTCAAGACCATGAACCGTGTATACACCTTGGATGGCTTAGTGATAAGTTCCATGACTACAGTGTGCATGGTCCAGGGTTCAACACCTGTGAT
Source organism: Protopterus annectens (assembly GCF_019279795.1). Lineage (NCBI taxonomy): Eukaryota > Metazoa > Chordata > Ceratodontiformes > Protopteridae > Protopterus > Protopterus annectens. The sequence continues at coordinate 1,439,321,434 of NC_056731.1, forward strand.
GCTTTATAAATGTTTTGTACTCAAGAATAAGGCTCCTTTAAGCAGTTGTAAGCATGTTTAAAAGTGTTTGTGTGACATTATAGCAGCAGTTAAACACAGTTATACAATCTTTGTAACATATAACCTGCGCGTGCAAACATGACCACATCCTCTAACTACTCAGGATATATACATGTCAGTGAAGTAACATCTCACTATGTGATGACATAACATTACATTCTCTGTTGACTGTACTCACCAGCACACATGGGATTATATGGGTGTTTTGAATAATTATTATACAGACGATTACTACCTATATATGCAAGCTGTGGTTAAGGTGTACTTTTGAACATGATAAACATCCCTGCCTTTATCGGGATTGGAATCTCGAATGCACAGATACTATGCAGATGCTGTAACCATTACACTGTTGACATTAACGTTGCTTCCGCCTATTTCCTATTTAGATGATTTCTATGTGTAAGCTATGCTAAGCAAAGGCTGAGGCCCCCAAACTCACTGAGCTTCACGTACTCTTGAAATAACATGTAACAAATGTGCTGTGAGACAATACATTACATTCCTAACTACATTAGGCATAGCCCCTCACTGATGCACTTCAAGGGAAACATTGTTGTGTGAATGGGTAACAGAATATACACCCCTGGGATCATGTGTCCCAGAACCATGCAGTCAGGGGGGTGGGGGGGCCTGTACAGTTTGATTGCTGTGAGACCTGTTGGGGGAATTTAATGGTGTTGAATTGTCACATTAGCATGCCCTCTTTAGATCACTATGTGCCCCTATCACCCTCCACAACCCCAGTCTTCAACAGCTTCCAGCAACTCTGCCTGGAATTGCTTCATTGGCTATGCTTGACAGAGGCTCAGTTACTTCATCAATGGTGCGGGGAAAGCCAACCCACTGTAGCTATGCTTTTAGTTGCCCTTGGGCAGATAGGTAGTAGGCTATCTGTGAACCTCTAAAGTGCAGGCCATCACAACCATAATATGTGAATAAACAGACCTTCAGATCACAATATACAGTGATAAATCACCATGTAGTCAGGAAACAGTTAATTACAGCAAGAACATACAGAAAACTGATAATTAGTCACTCCAAAAGCCTATCTTGGAAGCTAGAAGACTTGTATAAGTTTAAGGCTTTCTATTGCTTACCAGTAGGTTACCTACAGGAAAGATTTAAAACAACCACCAATGGGGAACATGCATGCAACGATACCATACAGGCCTATGTGTTAGCCTTAGGTTTTGGAATACTGGCCAAGGCTATTGGCGCCCTCATAGTGCCTTATTTAGGAGAGTCTTGAAGGTGAATACCAGCTCCATAAACAGCACAATAGCAGATTCAATGAGGGTTATGCTACTCCACACCAGGGGTTGTGATTACAACACACTTGCACTCACAGCACTCCTCAGGATGGACAACATCAACATCTGTGCAGTAACTGAGATCTGTCTTAAGGCTCCTGAGAGCACACCAGCACTACCAGACTACAACCCATACCACACATTTCAGCCACAGAGCATGGACTGACAGACATGGACGGGCTGTATCCATATTCATCAGGGATACTTACACCTCCAGGTTAGTGGGGCAGCATGATACCTCTGAGATCATCCATGTGCAGCTAACATCAGCCACAACTGCAATGAAAACTGTGGCCTGCTATGCATCACCCTCAATGACCCAGGACCACCACTCCACTTATGTGGAGACAGTGGACAACATGACAGTCCTAACGTTCACCCTGGCATTGGTCAATGTCAACTACCATACCATTATCTGGGAAACTTACTCCGGTACTCACTTCCAGGCCCGGCGCTTCCTGGAATTTATCACCTCATATGCCCCGTATCAGGTGGTAACCTCCCTAACATGGGGTGGAAACTACTAGAAGTGGCCATCACCAACATGGCCAACAGGTGCACCACAGTGGAGGATAACCGGTCACTGGTTAGGTCTGACCATGAATTATTCACTGTTTCCACACCCAAGCATCTCCATCACCCATGGATACCACAGTGTATACCTTTCCTACCACTAAATTTACACTACTAGTGACAGGGGTGGGAGGTTTCACAGCCCCCACACTAAGGGGAAACACTGCTCAAGATATGGACAGATTTACAAATGCAGCCTATAAGCACCTACGTGGATGTATGGATCGTGCCATCACTGGTAAACCAAGACTCACTCCTCCTAGACAAGGAGATGTGACAATTCAACACCATTTTTCATCTTTCCTGTAGGTAACCTACTGGTAAGCAATAGGTCTGGTGGACCTCTGCAATAAACAGGCTATACTACAGAAGTAGGACAGTGTTCCAGACAAACAGCAAATCCCACGAAGGGCAGACATCCGTGACCACTATTAGTATGATATGTAGGTCCCTCATGACATCATCCAAGGCTAACATCAGCCAGAGAATACAGAAGGATTTGAAAGATAACCACAAAGCCTTCTTTGGCTATGTCAAGGATCTACGTGGTGACACACAGATTTGCACTGTGCTGGTGAAATATAGCACAATATATGCTGACCCTACTGATATTGCCAACATCCTTGCAGATACATTCAGTGCATACTTCTCCCCCTAAAGAGCCCACAACACTACCTGAGAGGTACAGTATCCCACACATCAGAGACATGCAGGTGGAAATGGCCCTCTCTAACAGCAGAACACAGCATCAATGGTGGTAGATGTCCCAGGCTGCATCTTGCAAACTGTACAAGACAACCTGCCCCCCACCTAATTAAGCTTTCCTACCTCAGCCTCTCCACAGGCTACATGCCCATACAATGGCACGTGGCAACGGTTATTACACTCCATCAAGGTGGAATCACAACTGACTATGGTAACTACCACCCCATAAGCCTGACTAGCCTGCTCTGCAATGTTATGGTTCACATCCTCATGGCACTGATTAACAAAGATATTGGTAACCTCCGAACACATGACCCAACCCAGGTCAGCTTGGTTGAGTGCAGTTCATGCCTTCTGAACCTGTTTGACATCTTACATACAGTCACCAAGACATTAGATGATGGGGGAGGTGGTTCACACATACTACCTGGACCTTGCCAAGGCTTTTGACACCATGCCCCACTCAGGTATTATTGATAAACACACCAGCCTGTACATACACCCATACATCACAGGTTGGGTTGCCAAAGGACTTACGCACAGAACCCACATGGTACGGCTAGCGATCTCAAGGTCCAACTCTTGACCAGTCATGACTGGTGTCCCACAGGACTCAATCCTGGGAGCTGTACTGTTTTGCATATATTTCTCAGAGTTACAGGCAAACACAGGTGGACTACAGCAGACCATGTTTGGCAATGACTGCAAACTGGGAGCCATGCTTGATAGTCCAGCTGACACAGACATCCCTCAAGGGGCCTCACAGAGAACATCACAGGCTGTCAATGTCACGGCCTCCAGCCAAATGCCACTAACTGCATGATCATTCCATTGTGGAATTGGCACCCACATATTAACACTTAAGTGGCAACCACTTTAATAAGGACGAGGTTATGGGGTATCTGGGGACTAAGGTAGATAGTGATCTCCCCTTTGACAATCATATCTCCACAGTAATTAGGACATCCTTCTGTGTAGGCCATCTGATTACTAAAGGATTCCCATCTAGACATACTGGGATTATAGTGCCCCTTTACTCATCACTCATCAGTCCCATCATAGGGTATAATAACCCATGTGGGATGTACCTCAGAAGACACTTCCAGCAGCTGGGAGGTCCACGAATGTACCTTGTCATGGGGAATACTGGCCTCTAACATATGGCCTATGCAGCCAGACTGAATAAACTCCTGCTTTACTCAGTGGCATCTTGTTTACCCAGAGATGATCTCGGCTGGCCAACACAGCCATGTTTAACTCAGGCTTGATGGATATGCTCCACCTATGGGAATTCATGTCACAGTGAGCCACACACTGCAGTGAGCAGAACCTTGCCACAACAATAACTGGAAGATGCTGGAGGTACAGCATCCTGTCACAGACACTCCCCATACTTTGAAACAACACCCCTAACTAAATTTTACAGAGCCCCTCACTAACACTCTGCAAAAGAAACCTTGAAGAGTGGATGGGGAACAGTAGATGCACCCCAGGGATCCCACCATTGGCTCTGCTCCACAGAGGGACAGTTAATGAATCAATGGGGTGGCAAAAGCTGACACATTTTGGCTGGGCTTATGAATGGCCTCTGGCAGTTGGCCAAGTACCTACCTATGAATCCATACATACAGTATCTGCATATGCTGATATCTTAATTTACTGTTCAGGCGTTGACTTACCTTGTGCCAATGGCAGTTGTGTGTGCAATAGTTGAGGGCTGCCTATGTTGGATGCACACAGTGGACTGCCTGTTCATGACAATTTACAGGTAATCTTGTGTGTGTGCCATCCATTTTTACTGTGTGTGCAGATGGAGAAACGTGTCAGTCCCTAGGTGCCTACACTGTCAGTGTGTGTGCTACACGTTCCCTCTTTGCCATGGCATGGGCATACTGGGCATGCCTCCGTCTGTCTACTGGGGCTGGCTCAGGGTGTTCATGGTCTGAGTACCTCCGTGCCTGTGGGGCCCTTGGCAATGGTGGTGGGCTGTGAGGGCTTTCACCATTCTGTCCCTGCTGCAGCTGTTTCCACAGGACCAAATTGTGTAGCATGGCACACACCGAAGATGTGGGCACATGTGCCTGGAGAGTACTGCAAGGCTCCACCAGATATGCCCAAGCAACAGAACCATGACTTCAGCATCCCAAACACATGCTCTATGATGATTCTGGTTTGTGCATGTGCCTCATTATGGCATTCCTGCATGGGTGTGTGTGCATTTCTGATGGGAGTCATCATCCATGGTTCCAGTGCATAGCCAGCATCCCCCACCAGGTGGCCATTTGGGATGTCCCCCCTGGCAAATAACCAATACAGCTGTGAGGCATACCAGATGTGGGAGTCATGATAGCTTTCAGGGATGCCAGCTCACACATCCATGATAAAGCCCTGGGTATTGCACATGACCTGGCAGTTGATGGAGGGGTATCCCTTGCGGTTTATGTAGTGCCTTCCCTGCTCACCGGGTGGTGACTTGATGTGTATGTGCGTGCAGTCTATTTCACCCAGTACCTCCGGGTATTCCGCCACATGGTGGATGAGATGCATATTGCTGGCCAACTCCTCCTGCGTTTGGGGGAAGTATATGTGCTCATTGGCATGTGGTAACATTGCATCCAGGAACTGGTGTAGTACCCTGAATGCTGATGCCTGTGAGATCCCCATGATATCCCCAGTTGGTCTTTGAAAGGTACCTGTAGCTAGTATTCTCAGGCTTACACATACCTTCGTATCCACTGGGGTGGGTTCCCCTCTGTTTGTTCTGGCTCAGAGGCGTGGCCGGCATAGCTCCACAAGTTGTTGTAGGATGTCCCTGTTCACCCTGTAATACTCTACTATCTCCAGATCGTATAGCCCCTGGTAGGATACCCTGGGTCTGAACACTGTCCTCCTCGTCTGGTGCCTGAGGTGGTCATGTGCATCATCCTCCACACCACCTTCAGTCTCCAACACATGCTGGTGGATAAAAGCTATAGCAGCCCCTAACATGTACATAATAAAAGTTCCCCGTCTGTATACACCACTGGTGCAGAGAGTATGGGAATACACAAATGAGTGTGAGGTGCTTTCACACTTTATATTATTGTGCTATAGATGCTGCTGATGTCAGTTACTGCGTATGAGCTATTCCAGCTGCAGCGTCTTAATTATTGGTTTTGCAATGAGTACTGCAAGTGTGGGGGCTTTACTGTGGAGATCTACTTGCCTGCCTTGATTAATCTGCTGCCCTTTAATTCACTTTTAGACCTGGATCCCCCCCCCCCCCACCTCCCATTATCAGGCATGCATCCACCTGCCGTCTTTCTTGTTTTGTACTTTCCCTACCCAGTCATGGCAAAATGTGCCTTGTAGCTGATATACTGCAAATCGGTTTTCTTCTGCTTTGACACTTTACTGTTTTCTTTGCAGTGCAGCCCTCCCCTTTCCTGTTCTGCAGGTAGCTGCTTGCAGCCTTGTTAGCTGTTGTCAATGGCCCACTGTAGGCTCCTAGGTGTTAATTAGTCATTTGTACTCCAGTTTCACTGCTGCAGCATTTCCTTATTGCTTTCCTATATCCTTCCTGTTTCAGCTGCAGTGTGTGCCACGCATACCCATTTACCGGATTTACGCGCGTTTTCATCTCCGTTCACATGCATACTCAGTTACATTGTGTACTCTCAGCTGAGCATAGCTATGGCCAATTCGACACACCCCTTTCCTGCAGCTTTGCCTAGCTAGGGGCAGTCCATTTTAGCAATGCTCCAATGCGCTTACAGCAATGGAGACACACCCCTCTCTTGATGTTATCTTTATCTCAAGGGCACACCTCGGTGTTATAATGCTACACTGTGAGGTGCATCCTTACACCAGTAGGGAATCTGCGATTCACTATTACTCCTCTCCTTTGCATGGCATTGCCTACTAATTCCTAGCTACTGCGCATAACACTGTCACTGCCCCTTAGCAACCCTTGTGCTATAAGTATGGTGTAGCATGCCTGCCATTGACTATTATGGGGAAATTGTGGTAAGTGTTTCATTGCAGTTTTATTCTATATTTTTATATATTCCTTGCAATCCCCTTTGCACACCACTGCCCTGCGCTTCCACATTGTGATAGTGCGACTATATATATTCAATGTTAATTGTATATTTTGTACATTTTTATGCCAATGGCTATATATTTTGCCTTTGGCATATAATAACAATATAATACATGTGTTTGGTTGGCTGTCATGGCTCCGATTTTATGTTTGCAAAAATGTAAACCGTTTTCTATCCTTTACATTTCTGCATACTTACACTACGCCTGCACCACTTCCTAAATCACTGCATACCTTCATTTACATGCTACACTGCTGCACATGGGGTAATTAGCATACAAGGCTCAGGAGTTTTGCAGGCGTAGCATATGCAGGTAGTGCACATGGAAACAGCTCGTATCTGAATCGCTTGGCGGCCATATTTGGTGTTAGAATGCCGATGCTACGCCTGCACCTGGGGCATGTTTCTAAATGTAGAGCAGATACCTATTCATACCTTACACATCCTTACTCGCCCTTTTCACTCACTTCCTATCTTCTAGTAATTTCTCTCCCCGACTGTCTTTCTAAATATGCCACAAGCCTGGTTTTCTCTCTCTTCATATTGCAATTCCTGCTTGTATTATACTAACTTACCTTTAATTTCTCTATAAAATGGCTAAAATCTTTCTAAATATTAAATCATTATCATGTAAGTTGTATCTATTTTAACCATATTTTCATACTATCTCTAATTTGGTATAATTATTTAAACTTTATTTTTTTTTTGTATTATTTTTGAAGAATGCAAAATTATCCTTCTTAAAATGTTTTGTAATACCTTGGAGCTTTTCTCCCCAGGCATCTTCTGACAATGGGCTCCTATCCAGTCCAATAAATAAAAAAATTAAATAATCGGGGGGATTCAATAAAGCCTACGTGGTTGCTTTTCACTGTATGCATGTTGTTGCATGACGCCCACATGGTTGTGGAAAGCTTTAGCTTCAGTAAGCTCTGTATAGTGGAACTCACCACCGCACAAACAAGGTAAACACCGAGGTATGCTAATTACAGCATAAGCTGCTGAACTGCATGCTAATCAACCAATCCAACATGGTTTAGCTATTCAACAAGCTATGAAGTATCTGTATAGACTCTGTGCTGTTTTTTCCTGTGGATTCCAAAACTTTTGGAATACAGATGCTGAAAGGAGTCTACATGGACAGAATGTTAGGGGCTGCTGCTGCTTTAATTCATGTGTATGTGCTACAGGGTAAAGCCAATGCTGCTGCTGCTGCTGCTAACAGACCTGGGCTGAGAAGGAGAATATTTTTCAGGCCCCATTTAACTTTTTACAACCTACATGATGTGGAAATCATGGACTGCTACAGGGTGAACAGGGATACAACAGGAACTTTATGACCTCTTCTGTCCTCAACTCAAAGCCAGAGCCAACCAAGGGAAAGCCATCCCAGCTGAGACAAAGGTATGTGTAGCCCTTATATTATTAGCTAAAGTACCTTTCAGAGATGGACAGGGGACATGCTGGGGTTGTCACAGGCATCAGCATCCAGGATCCTCCACCAGTTCCTGAATGCTATGCTCCAGCCTGCTAGTGACCACATATATTTTCCCCATAGTTCTGAGGAGAGGGCCAGAAATATGCAGGAGTTCTACCATATAGCACACTACCCTGAAGTACTGGGTGCCACAGCTTGCACACATTGTAAAAAATAAGGTACCGCCTGGGGAACAAGGTGGGCTCTACAGTAACAGAAAATGTTACCACTCTAGTAACTACCAAGGCATGTGTAATGACAAGGGAGTGATCTTGAATGTGTGTGCTGGCAACCCTGGCAGTTTCCATGACTCACATATCTGGCACACCTCTAAACTGTACGAGATGTTTGCTATAGGGGATATCCCACAATAGCATGTACTGGAGTATACAGGCTATGCACTGGACCCATTGCTGATGACACCCATCAGAAATGCACACATACCCGTGGAAGAATAACATAATAAGGCACACCTCAAACAAGAAATAAAATAGAGCATGTATTTGGGCTGCTGAAGTCATGGTTCTGGTGCCTTGATACAGCTGGGTGAGCCCTGCAGTACAATACATGGACGTGTTTAGAAATATTCACAGTATGTCTCATGCTACACAACATAATCCTGAGAAAACAGCTTCAGCAGGATCGGCAAGGGGAAGGCACACATCCCACCACCAATGCCAAAGTCACCACAGTCACAAGCAGATGAGGAGTCACAGGGAGAACTACCAGCTGCTGTGGGTGTAAGCAGATGTAAGCATGCTCAGTATGCCCTTACATTGGCTAAGAGACAATGCATAACACACTCACTCACCACCTAGGGACCTAAGACCTTCCTCCTACTCACATACATATATTAACATTGATGCCAGGCAACTCACACAACCTTTACCTCCCCATATATTGGCTGTGTACTGCTTGCATCACACAGAGTCAGCCCTGAACTAAAGATGTGTCAATTGCTGCATTTACAAGGTAAATCCTGAATCTGGAATATATTGTTTACTAATATGACTGTGTGGCATATCCTTGTATTTCATCACTTTGTCCAGTAGACTAGTAAAATGTGGGAGATCAGTACAGAACTCACATTAACATGTGCCAGCAAAGACTTATTTGACGTATGTGTCCATTACTAAGTAGTAGGCCTCAAGCATCAAAGATTCATGCAGTCATACTGCTCAAAAGTACTAATGATCACTGCATGCCCTCAGTTTTGCACCATATGTTTGTACTGGAAAATCATTAAAGAGAGAAGTTGCAGTTTCTGACTTTACAGCCCTCACAAGATCATTCACTATAAAGTTGTGAAATGTTGATGCTATCAACTATATATATTTTTAAGGCCAATATAAGTCAAAGCTACAATTACCGATTCAACACCACAAATGCAGATATACTAAACACTAAGTTAGCTATGCACCCTGAGCATCAGACACAAATCTTTTGCATCCCTGAATCCAAAAAATAGAAAATAGGGATATGGCACAGTTATCATCACTTGCACAGGGTGTTGTGTGGGGGCCAAGATCCCTAGGCTGACACAAAAGGTTGATGAGTGTATATAAGTAAGAAAGACAAGAAAGCAGACATGTAAATAAACCCACAAGTGGCCATTGAGACAAAATGAGTTACTGCTGTGTGTCTGTAGGGGTCCTCCAGGTGAAATTGGTGTGCGAGTGTCTGCATGAAAACAGCCAAGGTCTGTGCTGGCTCTATGTGTTGGTATGTTGGACAAGTGTCAGCTATGCATGGTAGATGTGGCAGTTCATCATTGTCATCCAAGAACACGAGAGCAGGCTCTGCCAGGAGTTGCAGTAGCACATCCACACACAAGGTCAATGCACTACTGCTACCTGAATGTAACTGATGTCTGCTGGCTGAGCTCCCTTCATGGGGATGCCCAGGACTATGACTCTATGACCTGCCACATCTGGGTGTGGACAGCATACTCACTGATGGAACAGTGGAAGTACTGCCACTGTTAGAGCATGATCGGGCATGGCCACATTGGCTGACAGCAGATGTGACTGACCTACGCCAATGAGGATGTCATTACCCTCCCAGCAGATGTTCCATCACAGGCACTGCTTGTTCCATGACAGACACCCTTCAGTCCATGACAGACACCCCTCGATCCAAAGTGTCATTCATCCAATACAATGTAACGGCAACATTGTGGAGGCAGTCACACGTCAGACATATTGTGTTTTCTACGCCCAATTTACACAGCATAGGCAGCAGTTGTTAACAAGTATACCTCTCCAGAAAATAAATGTCACTAATACCTATTACACAGCTATAAATTCTGTACATGTAGGTGTATGTGTTGCCCTGGCCCATCAATTACATTTCAGATAACTTGAACAGATTATATTGAAACAGTGTACATAGGCAGCACAAAGCAAATAGATATTAACATAGTTTAAATGAGCAGTTGTATGGAAGAATACTTAACTTGTAACATTTTGTGACAATATCCTCCCTTGTTGTGGAGCAAAATCCTTGAAACTAGGTAGATGAGGCAACTCCTGGGAAAGAAAGAAATCATCCAAGGTGAGATGGAAGATCTTTACCCCATGTTACACTTATAAGGTATAGATAAATTCCACTTGGCATGTCAAATATGCTAACTAGCTCCCATCTTTTTATACTTTTTGAATCACTCAATCTGTGTGATGAACAATGGAGGCAAACATTGTGTTGGTTTCTACATGATGATATGCACATGCCTGGGTAGCACAGGGACAGGGATTAGGACATTGGCAAGCTAATGCTTTCCAAGTGGGCCTTATTAATAGTAGCAGACAATGAAATGTTAAGGATCTAAACTCATCAAAATCACACGTTGAAAGTGTGCTTCAGACAGGTATCTCTTTCAAATACATTTAAGCTAGACTCACAGTAAACTATGAACGAAGCTTCATCCACATATTGGCAATGTCATCTCAACTTTATGTGAAGTGGCTGTAAATCTCTCAAACATGGGGTGAAGATGCCTAACAATGAGAATGATTTCTCCAAAAATGTGAATGTGAATTGAAGTTAAGCATACCCTTCCAACACACCCTGTTTTCAAAGCCATATAAGAGATAGCACAGCTCTAATCTGGTGGTGCCTCAACGGATCCTGGAAACTATCGCCCCACAAGCCTGACTAGCTTGGTCTGCAAAGCTATGGAAAGGATCATCATGGACTTCATAAATAAATATATTGGGGACCTACAGACACTGGATCCTACCCAGTTCGGCTTTGTTAAGGGCAGGTCCTGCCTCTTAAACCTGGTTGATTTCTTTGAAACAGTCACCAAGGCGATTGACGAGGGGAAGGTGGTCCACACAGCCTACCTGGACCTCGCAAAAGTCTTCGATACAATACCCCACTTGGGCATTATAGATAAGCTCACCAGCTTAAATATAAACCCCTATGTCACTAGATGGGTTGCAAACTGGCTCAAGGACAGAACCCAAATGGTTAAAATTGCTGGAGCCATGTCAGACTCTAAACCAGTTACAAGTGGCGTCCCACAAGGCTCAGTCCTGGGACCTCTCTTGTTTGGTATATATTTCTCGGAGGTACAGGCCAACACGGAATGACTGTGGCTGACCAAGTTCACAGATGACTGCAAACTAGGCACCATAATCGACTCTCCAGCCAACATAAGCATCATACAAAAGGGCCTCATAGAAACAGACAACTGGTGCCAGAGCCATGGCCTCAAGCTAAACACCAAAAAGTGTATAGTCATCCTCTTTGGCAAAAACAAAGTGCCCACAAATTACCACGTAGGTGGTAATCCATTAAGTACGGAAGAAGTAATTAGGGACCTGGGGACCCAAGTTGATAGCAATCTCTCATTTGAAAACCATGTGGCCAAAGTGGTTAGAAAAACATTTTATATAGCCCACCTAATCATGAAGGGATTCACATCTAGATCAGGGAAGGTCATCGTGCCTCTTTACTCAGCCCTCATCAGGCCCATAATTGAGTACAATGCCCCTTTTGGGATGTACCTTACCAGACACCTGCAGCAACTGGAAAGATCCCAAAAGTACCTCACCAAGAGGATCAAAGGGCTCAAACAGATGCCATATGCTGCCTGGTTAAAGAAACTCCAGCACTACTCAGTGGCATACCGCCTGCTCAGAGGCGATCTGTGCCTGACGTATAAAGCCATGTCTAACCCGGAATTAATGGACATGCTGCACCTCAGAAAATCCAAATCCCATTGAGCTACGCACTCGAGAGACTTGAACCTCAGCACTGAAATAAATAGGAAATGCTGGAGGGACATATTCATAACCCAGAGGCTCCCTTCACTCTGGAATAAAATCCCAGTCCAGGTTAGGCAGAGTCCCTCATTGACTCTCTTCAAGAGGAATCTTGATGAGTGGATGGGAGATCGTAGGTTTACCCTGGGTATCACTTCTGTGTCACTGTTAGACAAAGGCAAAGTATATTAACCTCGAAAAAGGGCATAGCAAAATTAATTTAAAATGGGTGGCAAAAGCCAAACACACTCTGGCTAGGCTTATAAATGCCCTAGGGCAGATAGCCTAGTATGAATTTATGAACCTATGGAATCATATGTGTGAAAATCTTTCATTTTTATATCGTAATACATCCCACTGCTAAAAAAAATGCCTTTCATTAAGATATGATGATTGTTTAATTCTCAGTAATGCTTTGCATGGCTCAATGTAAACATTTTATGGGTAAGTATCAGATTACTGCAGTATTACTATGTATTAGTATGTGTAGATGTGCTGGGCCAGTGTTACTCACCATGCCTAACATCAGTTCACATAACTGCTTCCAGGAAGCCATGATATAGTATATATATATATATATATATATATATATATATATATATATATATATATATATATATATAAATATCAGAACAGCCCTGAAAACATGTAACATTCTGCTTCAGCAGCATATCTGAATAATGGTTATTTGTGAATATGCCTAGAATATGCCTGGATTCATATCCCCTAATGTGCAGTCTGTATGGCTCTGTTCTCTATATTCACCTTCCATTAAAATAATAAAGATGTCAATTAAAACACAAGTACATCACCCACATGAACAACAAAGTGTCTTGTAATCTACAACTGCCATGTTTGTGGTCATTCTTTGCATGACAGTTGGCATGGAGTACTGCTGCTGTTCAACAGGGTATTCCACATAAAAGCATTTGTGCATGACATTATTACTGTAATGAAGAAACATCATATAGTGCATACAAAGGTCTTCATTTAACTATCACCACATCAGTTTGCAGATGGAGAACATTAAAACAGAATGCCATCAGAGACATGAAAACATAACATATAAAGACATAATAGACATGCTGTCACATTATTACAATATATACTGCATATTTTCTGATGCACACAAGATGAAGGCTATATTACATATTTATATTCCCAGTTATTTACATGTTTGTGATCCACATATTACACACATCTGCTGTCAGTACCCCTGTGATGTTGCTAGTTAATATGCATCGTATACAAATGTAAATATCGGACAAGTTCCTGATCCAGAGACTCCCCAGACCCTAGAATAGATTGCCCATGCATGTCAAGCAAAGTGCCTCTTTGGCCCTCTTCAAAAGGAACCTTGATGATTGGATGGGAGAAAGGAAATTCACCCCGGGGATCACGTCAGTCACCCTGCTAGACAGGGGTCCAGGGAAGTAAATAGTATGGGAAGAAATAGCCAGGGAATTGTTATGGCTAGGCTTGTATAGGCCCCAGGGCTGATAGCCTAGTACAAACCTATGAACCTATAACAAATATGATAATTTATAGTCCATTTATCAGCAATCTCCTGAATAAATGCAGGAGGTGTGAGGATAAGTCACAGATATTTGTACACCTCCTCATAAACAATTACAGTACTAGATTTCTGTGGAAAGGGTTCTACCAAGTCTCAGTACAAGGCTGATTTTGGAATTGTTTGAGAAATGCTGTCATCTATCCTTTTGATATCACAAGCATAGGTGAACCATGTTGTTGCCATTACAGTGATGTAAAATGGTGAAAAGCTGACCTCTATCACTGGTGAGAGGAATATTACAGGTCCATTCACAACGTCAGTACTGTAAGGATTTCCTCCCATTAACTTGCAATATACTGCCATGAAATGGCAATACACTCAATTCTTCATTGATGTTTCTGTTGTCTGCAGTCTCTGCATAGATTGAAGGACATCAGGAGGTGCATCAGAAGAGTTTGCAATGCGTCAGAGAAGTATGGGGTAAGTATAATTCAGGTATTCTCGATTGCCATGTCAGATTAGCACAGACAATCACATTGAAAGCAATGTTTAATATCTCCATGATTTCAGTTAATGTAATGTATGTGGATGATCACCCTTTATTGACTATCTGTTGTTAGGTTTTCCCTTGATCATGCTTTTTTGTTTTACTTATTTGATGCCGTTGATTGTGCATGTGCTCACTTCCAATTATGTGGTTTGTTGAGCACACTCATTTGTTTGCACTGTGTGCAAAGATATGGCTGTACAGGTGCTTCATCCAAAAATAACCCCTACATGTAAGGAGTTGCACGGCTAGAGAAATATCAAAAACAGAAAAAGGCAAGCCAGCAGCAAGTGGAAGAAGGCCAGGTTAAAATCCGGGCCGAAACCGGTTTGTTTGTAAGCTTTTATGTTGCTTTAGTACTTTATTATTAAACTACTTATTTATCAGCGGTCCACTTGTTGCTGGCTTGCCTTTTTCTGTTTTTGTACAGGTGCTTACCATGGTGTGGCCTGTCTTGTGGTTTTGAGGTGAGGTCCTTGTCATGCCATGTGACTTTGACTGCATGTATACTTGACTAGCATTGCTCCTTATCATGCTAACATGCTCAATCATGTTAGCTTTGGCATGACATGGACATGATGGTAATGAATCTCTAGTGTTGTTATTTTAATGTAAAAATAACATAATAGTTTAGGAGAATTAAAAAGGGGAAGGCTTTAGCAATAGAAGAATGGATAGGATAGGATGGGATGGGATAGGATAGGACAGGATAAGGAAAATATGATAAAGAAAAAATGTAAAATTGAAAAATGGGATAGAATATTGTTTGTAACAGTCTTGAGATTATGGAAAAGAAGATCTGATGGATTATTGTAAATAAAAATAGAGATGATAAGGATATGCTAGATGAAATAAAAAGATGGTGTGGAAATGCAGATGAGGATCTAATGATTTTTTTAAAGAATATCTGATGGCTTAGAATGCAGTGACATTTATATATGTAATCAATATGAATGTGTAAATAATGTAAAGCAGTGTAATTGATGAAAGATGTAAATAAAGTACCTCCTACTCTTTTTTTATGAATGCTGTGGAATCATTTTACATTCACCTGAGCTACCACCAACTGAAGCAGATTGGACACCAGTTTAATATCTCATCCGAAGGATTGTTCACTCTGAAGTGCAGCAACTCCATATGCTGCACTGCAGCGTCAGTAATGGAAAATGGATCCAAGTATCTAGACTGGGAATACAACCCCCAGTTTTCTGATCTTCCAGTACCAAATGGTACATTTATTTATGTATTTACATTTGTTTACTGGGAAATTACAGCTGGACACAGATCCTTTTTCAGCGGAGGCACGAGGAGAAAAGTTCCACAAGCAAGAGTAAACTGAGTTACAGTATTAAACATGACATACAATAAGAACAGAGCAAATAGTTCCATAGTAAAAAAAAAACATACATTAATACAGCAATAGATACTTGCAACAATTTGAAGAAACAGAATAAAGGAAACTTAAATAATTAAGCTGAAAAGACAAGTAGCACTAAGGTTTGACATGCTCAGTAGCAGGTAATAAAAAGGAGAACTATATTATTTGGGATAGGATGTTTTTTTTGTTTTTTTTTTTTTTAGTCAGTGCATGTAAGTGAGACTTGAGTGCAGTCTTGAATTGACTGCTGGATGGTAATGTGGTTATAGAGGGGGGAGGTTGTTCCATAATTTGGATATGGCACAGGAGAATAAGGTTTCTCCTCCTGAGTTTTGGGGTTTGGTGATAAGAAGATTTTTTTTTCTGTTGGAGCATAGAGGTCCAGAGGAGGAGTAAGTTTGGAGAAGGTTTCAAAGTGATGGGATTTTATGAGGATGGTTTACTAGTTTGTGGACGAATGAGAGTTGATTCAGGTGAAGAAGTTGTGGGATTTCCAGACAGTCTAGTTCCTTAAGTGTGTTGCAGTGTTGGCTACAGTAGGATGCACATGTTGCGAATTTTGTGATTTTATTGTAGCAGTATTCAAGCCTGTTTAGGTCAGACTGTCTAAGGTTGGTAAGTACAGGAGAAGCATTGAGTAAGGTAGATATTAGTTGGGAATTGGCAATAGAAGTTCTGGCTGCCTTTATTTTTTTTGTGTACTCTTTATGGTAAGAGATATGTGGAAGTCAAATTTGAGATTGTTGTCAATCTCCACACCAAGAAGTTTTGTGTGATCTCATGGGGAGATGATGGTATTGTCTTTGGCAAGAATATTGAAATGGGTTGGAGTTTGGTTGGATTTGGAGGATTGGAAGATAAGGAGTTTGATCTTGCTAGGATTGAGTAGAAGATGAGCATTGGATAGCCAGCTTTCTACTGAAGAGAATGACTCTTGTGTGATATTTTGAAGTTCTGTTAAAGTAGGGGTATAGAAGATGAGGGTGGAGTCACCTGCATATTGTATGAGAGAAGCATGCTTGTTGGAGGTATGTAGGTTGTTGGTGAATAGGAAAAATAGTTGAGGGACAAGGATGGAGCTTTGGAGGACTCTGACAGTAACGAAGAGATGAGGAGATAGGTTATCTTTCCAAACAACTGATTGTTGTCAGACGGTCAGATAACTGTGGAACCAGTTGGTGGCTGAGTATGAAAAGGAAAGATTAGTGAGAACAGAGGGTAGTATTTTGAGTGATACCATGTCAAAAGCCTTAGACAGATCCAGAAATATAACGGTGGATAACAAGCTATTGTTTTTATGATGAAGGATTTTGTTGGTGAAAGACAGTAAGGCAGTAGTAGTGCTGTGATATGGCCTGAAGCCATGTTGGGTTTTGAAGAGGAGATTGTTAGCTAGGACATGGTTTAATACCTGAGAATTAATGCATTTCGCAAGGATCTTGGGGAGTGGGGAGAGGATAGCAATAGGGCGGTAATTGGAAAGGTCAGTCAAGGAGCCTCCTTTGTGGAGGGGAATGATGTGTGAGATTTTCAACAGAGAGGGTACATAGCTTTCTGATATGGAGTGGTTAATTAATATGGAAATTGAATAGGCTAGGGTGGCAAATGCAATTTTTAGATATTCTGAGGGAAAGTGGTCAGCTGCGAGTTTTGTAGACTTAAGTTTTGTTAGGAGTCTTTTTATATAGGAGGTGGGTACTAAGGAAAATGCAAAAGAGCAGAGTAGAGAATTAGGGTCAGGAGTGGGGGGAGTGGATCAGGGGAATTGTTGTTTGACTAAGGATAGAATGGTTTCAGTGAAATGTTTTTTGACAGAGTCAGCAATACTGCTGGAGGAGGAGGGGATGGTAGGTGGGGGGGGGGGTGCTCACTTTACCTGGGTGAAGTATGGAGTTTATTGTGGACCAGAATTGCATAGGGTTGTGGTGGGAGAAGTTTAGGGTGGTCTGATAGTAAAGACTTTGTCTGTTTGTATTTGTTATTTGACCTTATTGTGCAATTCTGGGAAAGATTGCCTAGAGGATTGGGTTTTTGTTAGGTGCTAGCGATCCCAGGCTTTATCTCTGATTTTGATTAGTCCTTGGGTGTTTTTTTTTTTGAGCCAGTGGGAGCTTTTAGTTTTGACTCTGGCATATCTTAGGGGAGCGTAGATGTTTAAGATGTTGAGGAAGGTGCTAGTGAAGAAGTGGACAGTTTCATCAAGACTGAGGTATTTTAGTGGTGTCCAATTATAGTTTTGGAGGGAAGAGATGAAAGAGTGGGGGTTGAATTTTGCTTTGTTACAGATTTGTCTATGGATGATGGGATCTGCACTGTTAACATGGTGATTTAGGAGGAATGTAGGGAAGTGGTCACTGATACTGTCAGATAGACAGCCAGTTATATAGAAATGAGGATCTTTGTTAACTAGTATTCAGTCGAGGATGGTATGATTGTTGGGGCTTTTATTTATATGAGTGGGTGATGTATTAATTGAGGAAGCCATGTAGATTTAGGTGTATGGCTGGGTGATCCTAGGTGTATGGCTGGGTGATCCTTACTACAAGATACGCAGTTGATATTAAAGTCACCGAGGGTGATGGTGTAGAGAAAGACTGGCCCAGTTCAGGAGGTTTTCTAGGGGAGATATATTTTGGTCTGGAGGGAGGTAGCAACCAATGATGTTGATAGTTTTATTTGGGTTTGATTTGAGGTTGGCATATAAGATTTCTTTATTCCAATCAGGGGAGCTGGTTTGTTGAGAGTTTGGAGGTTGAGGTGGTGGTTTAACATAACTGGTATACCACTCCCTTTTTTGGATAGTCTATCTACGTGGAGGATGCTTTAGCCAGAGGGGAGTATTTCCTCACTTTTGATCTGAGGTTTGAGCCAGTGGTCTGTTAGGATGAGAATATCAGGGGACTCTAGTTTTATGATGGCATATAGATCTTGGGTTTTATCACATATGCTTCTAATGTTTAGACACAAGATGAGGAAGTCAGATTTTTTTTGTTGGCAGTGATTAGAGAGTAGGGGGACATATTTTGAAGAGAGTTTGAGGTAGAGTTTAAGGTGGGGGTGCCAGGGTTTGGGTGGGTGTCACCACTGAAGGTTATTTTAGAGAGGGAAGCAAATATTAGTTTAGTATAGATAGTAAGGAACCTGTCATATTTTAGGGATTTTTTTTTGTTTAAATGTTGTGGATATTTGGTATTTGAGTGGGTGTACTGGGATGTATTTTTTGGTGGCCGGGGAAGTGTAGGTGTAGAGAGGGTGTTGGAAGGAAGTTGTTGTGAGGGTGCAGTGAAACTTGTTGGGAGTGATTACAGTGTAGTCCTGGTATGATGTTAAGTGAGCAAAAGGAATGCTGGTAAGAATTGAAATCACGTTAGTTAATAGCATAACTGTGTCAGTTAAGATGTGTGGTAGGAGAAAGGAGGATGTTGTATGGGGAGGAGGAGTATGAACGTTTGTTAAAATTGGTGTCAAATGGTGGGAGTGGTTATAGCTAAACCCCCAAGCAAAGGATTACAAGGTAAGTGGATTATCTTGTAATTGTTTAAGGTGCATGTTTTTCTTTTTTCAGGGATTACTGTTAAGAAAGGGCAGGAAGAGTAAAGGAAAGGGAGTAAGTTAGAAGTGGGGATAAAGAAAAAAACCTAGCACTGGCCCGATTGAGTGCACACTACCCTCTTAGATATATTTTTGCAGTTGTAAATTGTTAGAAAAATATATAATAGTAATATGCATGCTTAGTGCATTCGAGGTTTAAAAGGGTTAATACATTTATTCTGTTCACACTGCATGAATCTGCACAGCTATTAGAAATTAACAAGAGGCATTTCATTTCTGCTAATGTCATGAAAATAACAAGAGACATTTCATTTCTGCTAATGTCATAAAACCTAACAAAGAGATATTCATTTCTGCTTACGCCATGAAAAAGTATGCGGCTGCTAGAAGCTTTGATAAAGAAAACAATAGATGCTTGAAAGTATAAACCATAGTCAGCATTAGTAGTACTAAAGCTAGAAATGTACCTTGAATCCAGACAAAATGTAACACATGTATTAGAACAGTACAATTGAAGAATTGAAAAGTTAAAATGGGCTAAAATAAGCCCAAGGCCAGTTTGTTTTTCTCAAAATGTTTTGCAAGCTAGCAAATAATCTAACCTAGTCAGCAATAAGTCTAGTAGCATTTTCTGTAGAACATACAGAAAGCTGTGTCTAACTACGTCAGCAATAGAATAGTAACATTTTCTGTGTGACAGGAAGAGAACTGTATAAGAATAACATACTAATCATCAGTAATTCAGACAAACCTTGTTTCTACATGCTTTGTCTCCTTGCTGCAAGTAATAAAGGGTGCCTTGCTTGAACCAAACGTGAATTGGTATTTGAAGTTTTTTCCTTTGACAGATTCATCCTTCAGATCGGAACCCTCTCTTCGCCTCTGATCAGATGGCCAGGTGGTTGAAACCGTACTGGGAAGAAACCAAATCGGTTCTTCTTATATGGAAAGTCCTCTGACTGAATTGTCGTTCAAAAGAGGCCAGCCACTTTCTGATCTGTGACTGAAGGACGGGTCTCCACGAACTGGTGATCAATCACGAGGGCTCATGTAAGGTGAATCTACTTTTTTCTGTTTTCTGTTTTAGATCAGGGACTAGATGTGTATTGTTTTTGTCAGACTTTATTTTTCTTACAAGTCAGGGACAAAAAAGATTATTGTCTTGTCATAGATCAGGAGAAACAGAATAAGTAGGCAGTCATTCTGAAGAGACTATAACAAATTCCGTGGTACCACGTTAAAAAATTAAGAGAAGTTACATAATGATCAAAGGGTAGAACAAAATGGGTAACAATTGCACAAAAAGACCCCAAAATCCGCCTTTAACAGAAGATGCAAAATATATGCAGTTGCAGTGTGCCGACAATATTAGATTTTATTCAAAATGGGTTAATAAATATGAATTTGACGGAAAATTAGAAAAATCCTTGCTTATCAAACTTATTAAGCAGCTCAAAACCGATTCCAAAGGTTGGGTAAAAAAGCAACGTCGATTAGGAATTCCTCAGGCACACAGGTGGCTTGAGGAAGTAAACCATAGGGAACAAAAGAACAAAAATTCTAAAGCAATGTTTTTAGATAAGGAGGACAATAACTTAGTAATAGCATCAGCACCTCCACCTCCCTTACCAGAATATGAAGCAAGTGAACAGGTTAGTCCACCCCCACGATATCCTGTAGTCACTGAAGATAAAGATATTATGAAACTAAAACTGACTAAAATTAGAGAGCCCATCAGGACCAGGTCCCAAACAAAGGCAGGTAACTCAGATGAAGGCATTGAGTTATGGCAAATGGTTAAGAATTCTCGATCTATAAGTGAAGAAGAAGAAATATGCCCACTTATAGAAGTACCCAATCCTCACGCAGGTCAAAACAATCAGGACCCAACTATTTTAGTGTATAGACCTTGGACTCCGGAAGATATCCAAAAAGCCACTGAGGGAATTCCCCATCCAAAGGTTAATTTTAGAAAATTCTCAGAAGATTTACAAGGAATGAAGTTGAGTTATAACTTAAATGGAGAAGAGATAGAAAAGGTAGTTAGACAGATTGTAGGACCAGATTGGTACATGATTAGTGGGAACTGGAATCCCCGTGACGTTGCACAAAGACCCCTCCCACATAGCAGCACAGAATTAGACACCAGAGTAAAAGGTCTTACAGACCGCATCTATGAAAAATGGAAACCTAGGGCAGAATGGACTTGCATTAATCAATGCATCCAACAAGAAGGTGAAACTATTGACTGATACTATGCCAGATAATTAGAGTATTTTAATAACCACTGTGGAATGCAGGTTCCTGAAGATCAAACACAAGATTCCCCATATGAACAGCAATTAAAGAATGCATTCTTAAAAGGCAGTATTGCACCTATAAGCAGTTTTATTACAAAACATATGGTAGACCATCGTACAAGCAGGTTACAATCATTACTTGAATATGCTAGGCATGCTGAAAGGCATTTTAATAGCAAAAAGAAAACTAAAGCTCAAGTATTTTCTGTAGAAGATGGAGCAGAAGTTTACGTAGTACAGTCCGGGAAAAAGGGCAAGAGAAACATGCAGGGAAACAAACAATCTGATCAAAGATCAGAGGACTTTGAAGGGCGGAAGGAAAGGGGAGAGTGTTTTAAATGTTATAAAAAGGGACATTTGGCAAGGGATCGTAAGAAAAACAAGAAGGCAACAATGGAAGACAAGAAGGGTGAGAACTGACTATATGGTAGTCAGGAATCACTAGAAGGGGCTAGTGAAGAAAGGACAAATGAGAATGTGGTAGAGGGAGTAGAGTAAGTGCAGGAAGTTAGTGACAATGAAGAAAATGAAATATTGGACCTAGCTTTATTGAGCTTGGAGCTCTATTTAGCAGACATGAAACCAGAAGTTACACTCTTGGTAAAAGGGAGGGAAGTCAAATTCTTGTGTGACTCAGGGGCATTATGAACCCTGATACATCCCTCCGAACTGCCAGAAAACACAGAGTCACCTGATTACATACTGGTCAAAGCAGCTAATGGACAGCTGTATCTGGAGCCTCTCTCCCGTAACATTGCAATAACTGATCCAGTTTCAGGATTGACACAAAAAAGCAAAATTGTTGTTTCTGCAAAATGCCCAGTAAACCTCTTGGGCAGAGACCTCATGCAGCTATTTGGTATAGCAATAGTCCCAACCATGCAGGGTATGGATGCACAGTGACAAATTGATACCTTTACAGTGCAATCAGAGGGTGAAATGTTTTATTGGTACAGCCAGGACTTGGTTACAACTGGTCCAGCGACTGTGACCAAAGAGTTAATGAATGTAGCCATCAGCAAGTTCCCCTCCCTTGACATTGATAAGCAACACCTGTTGCACTGTACCCTGTATTATTGTAACACACCAGGACCTGATAAAGAATATGAGCAAGAATTATTTAAAAATCATGCAAACAAATTGGTATTGCGTAACCTGTACTGGGACACAGAAGGGAACAGTGTAGCCATCTGTTCATTGCCCCAGGAGTTTTTTGCACTTTATAAATCTAATCAATTACCACATGTTAGCATAACAAAAAACAGAAATATAGAATGGGCAGACCTAGGAGAAAAAGTCATGAGATGGGAGAAACAGACAGAACTAGAACTGTCAGAACAGGGAATACAAATACAGAAGTTGAATTGGATAACTCAGACCAACCCAGCTGTGTACTTGCAGTCTAGCGAGGACAGCTGATTGACACTCCTGTTAAAGGAGGAAGAAAATGCCTTACGAAATGTACCAGAGACCCTCTGGTCAACAGGAAAATCAGATGTAGGACTAATTCGTACAGCGGGATCAGTTACTATCACGCCAAAGTCAGCATTCAGACCACAAAAAAGACAGTGTCCCTTAAGAAAAGATGCAGATGCAGGGATAAAGCCTATTATAGCAGCCTTACTTAAAGAAGGGATACTAGTAGAATCTCCCGATTCACCATGTAACACACCCTTATTTCCAGTTAAAAAGGCCAATGGAGAATGCCGTTTGGTCCAAGATTTACAAGCTGTAAATGACGCAGTAATACCAAGAGCACCTACGGTGCCAGACCCACACACCCTGTTGAATGATTTGAAACCTCAACAGAAGTATTTTTCTGTGGTAGACATCAGCAATGCATTCTTTTCGATACCGATACACCATGATAGCCAGTATTGGTTTGCATTCACATTTCAGGGGAAAAGGTATACATATACGCGACTACCACAGGGATATTGTGAAAGTCCAACAATATTCTCACAAGAAATGGCAAGCAACTTGGTGGGATTCACCCCACCAAGAGGCAGTCAGATTTTACTTTCTGTTGATGACATCTTGCTGGCAGCCCCCACCCAGCAGGAATGTAGAGAAGATACCATAGCACTTCTACGATTTTTAGCCGCTAAAGGACATAAGGTAAATAAAAGTAAACTGCAGCTTTGGAAAAAACAAGTCAAATACCTGGGATATGTAATATCTAAGGAAGGTAGAGCATTAGATGAGGACAGAAAAATAGCAATTTTGTAAGCACCAAAACCCACTACCAAGAAGGAAATGATGTCCTTCCTGGGTACAACCAATTTTTGCCGGAGCTGGATTCCAAACTATGCCTTGGAATCTGCACCTCTGACTGACCTTATATATAAAAAGCCTATGGCAGTGCAGGATTTGCTACAATGGACACCAGAGGCAGAATCTGCCTTCTGTAAACTAAAGCATTTAATAGCATCCTCATTAGTTCTGGGATTGCCAAACTACTATAAACATTTTTTCCAAACTGTAGATTGTAAGCAGAGTTACATGACATCGGTATTAACACAACAGCATGGGGATAAGCAATGCCCCATTGCTTATTATTCATCACAACTAGACCCAGTGGCACAATCCTTACCCCACTGTGTACAAGCAGTAATTGCAGCTGCACAGGCTTCAGCCTCAGTAGTCTTGTTCCACCCTTTCACTTTGAGAGTACCTCATGCAGTCGCAATTATTTTACTACAAGAAAAGGTGGCATATCTTTCCCCTGCTAGGCATCTTTCCTGTATGACTATATTGTTGAGCCAACCTCATATGACAATTGAGTGATGCATGACTATAAACCCTTCTACTCTTCTCCCAACCCCTACAGACGACACACCACACCGCTGCCTACAGGTAATTGAGCAGAAGACATTACCTAGAAAAGATCTCGTGGATGTCCCCTTGGATGATGCCGAGGTGACATACTACGTGGACGGTTCGTGCAAAAGGGGTCCTGCAGGACAGAAACTAGTAGGATATGCAGTAGTCTCTGATACTGAGATTATAGAAGCAAAACCTTTACCACACAACTTATCTGCACAGGCAGCAGAATTGATTGCCCTGACACGGGCATGTACCTTAGCAAAGGGTAAATGTGTAAACATTTTTACTGATAGCCAGTATGCTTTTTCTACTGTACATGTTTTTGTGCAACAATGGAAAAACAGGGGAATGATAACATCTACTGGAAAACCTATAAATCATGCACAGTTTATTTTAGATCTTTTAGAATCTATTCAGTTACCTCAGAAAGTAGCCATTTGTAAATGCACAGCTCACATCAAGCAACAAGATAGGATTTCAAAAGGTAATGCAAGAGCTGATACAGCTGCAAAACAAGTAGCCACAGAAGTATTTCTTTTAAATGAGGAATTACAACCCTCTGAGAGTTTAGATTTAGATATGTTAAAAACAATGCAGACACTCATTACGCAAGCTGAAAAACAATGATGGATAAAACGAGGAGCAATCCTCGAAAAGGGGCTGTACATCTCTAGAGAAGGAAAACCGATACTACCCTCTAATTTGTTTCGATATGCAGTTTTGCTGAGCCATGGGCAGTGCCATGTCTCAACAGGGGGGATGTACAGCTGGTGAACCAGGTGTTCACAATGTATGGATTTACGGACTACTCTAAAAAAATTGTTTGATGTGTGAGATTTGTAACAAATATCATGCACAGGGGGTGATAAAGCCCAAGCAAGGGAGTTACCCTACACCATCATATCCGTTTCACACTATCTGTATGGATTTCATAGAATTGAACAAATGTGAAAATAAGAAGTATTGTCTTGTCATTGTAGATATGTTTTTCAGATGGGTGGAAGCCTATCCAACCAAAAATCCAGATGCAGCTATGGTGGCAAAAGTACTTGTCAAGGAAATCATTTCTAGGTTTGGTATTCCGGAAAGTATCTACAGTGACAATGGTACACACTTTGTAAATCAAACCATACAGCAGTTGAGTAAGCATTTTGGTATTTCTTTAAAAAATCATCGTGCATACCATCCACAATCTGCAGAGCTAGTTGAAAGGCATAATGGTATACTAAAAAAATTTGAGAAAATTAATAGCTGAGACAGAAAAAAACTGGTTGTACTGTTTGCCCCTGGCACTGTTGAGCATAACAACTGTCCCTACAGAAAAAGGATTGACTCATTTTGAAAAATTATTTGGAAGGGCTTATTATACACCCCAGCGGAAACTTCTCATATCATCAGACCAGGAAGCTGATTTCAAACTAGCTGAATATATGAAAAAGTTGTTGAGTTCTAACCATCTGTTGCAGTCAAATTCTGTTTCAGATAGAAAACAAACTGAGACATCAGAAGTGGCAGTGACGCCCAGAGATTGGGTGTGGATCAAAAACATCAATAGGAAGAATTGGTCATCACCAAGGTGGGAAGGTCCCTATCAGGTGCTTCTTTCGACACCCACTGCAGTTACAATAGCAGAACGAGCTTCATGGATACACCTGACGCACTGCAAGCTGGTTAAGAACTTTGAGTTGGACAAAAATCTTTCCTCTCCATCAGGGCCCTCAGCACAAAGTCTGGCTACAAAGGGGGGTCAGATCAATAGGACTGATCCATCTCAACCCCAGTGAAGAAACCATCAGTGCTGAAGGTCCTATTAGGGCAGAGAGTAAGAGCATGTGTCCAAAGAAAAGATGACGGAATCCAGTAAGATCCAAAACCTATTCAGAAGAGTCAGAGAAAACAGAAATGCAGAACAACCGTTTCCACAAAAGTATTGCATAACCATCCTGTTGACTGTACTAGTGACAATAATCTTTTTGTTGTGGCCATTCCTTTTCTCAGCCTCACAAATTGAACTGAACAAGTGTGCAGAGTGGCACCCGAACTTTAACACTTACCAGGCAATCAAATATGTGTATGCTGAAACTTTCAATGTTTCAAATTGCTGGATTTGCACAGCCTTACCAACAGCATATGGGGGGTTACTGTTAACTTCAGTTCCCCTAGGAGCCAATAAGACCTGAGAAAACCTAATTCATGATACATTAGCTGTCACATCACAAGATAAAGTAGCATTGCACTTGTCTGTTTGACAGAAGGGAACTGTGTGTTTTTACAAGAATGATACAGTTCAGGTGGGTTGGAGCAATTGCAATGTGACTGTTCCCTATAGATGCTACACTAAACCTGATTAAACCAGATCCTATTGCAACACAAGCTATGATACATTTTTTTAACTGATGCATAGGACAACTGAAGAAGTAAAACATAATGCTGATCTCTATATGCAACTGTCTATAATCGACAAAAAAATGTTTCATGCAAAGCCAGGGCATAGTAAAGTTACTACTAAAGTCGAAGATTGTTACTTTGTATGTGGTAGAAAAGCATACAAATGGTTACCTGAGAATTGGTCTGGCAGTTGTTTTTTGGGTTACCTGGTTCTGGCCATACGACACACAGCAGTTTTACCTCAAGGGAAAATTCGGAATGTTCAAGAAATCAAGAAACCGATCAATCCAGTGGGGCAAATCAATGCACTCTGGAAAAACCATCATGCTGTGGGCAATGGACTGGCACACATGGACTTGAGTGATACTGTTATATCATGGGCAGGTGTAATGCCAACATATGGAGCAACAAAATCAATCTGGGAACTGAGAAAATTGTCTAAGCTTCTTGAAATAATGAGCAATGCAACCTTTTCTGCCCTAGAACCGGTGACTGATAAACTGACTGCCATGAGAACAGTGGTGCTTCAAAATCGCATGGCTCTTGACTTCACCCTAGCGGCGAAAGGAGGTACTTGTGCTTTAATCCAGGAGGAGTGCTGTTCATATATTCCTGACCACAATCACGAGATAGACAACCATCTTGAGGTAATTCAGCAGGTGTCAGCTATGACCAAATCCATTGACGGACTTTTTCCAGAAATTGTTTAGGGGGTAGGGCAGTATCCTGATGAACATTCTGATTGCCATTTGTGTAGGAATAATCCTACTGGTGGCATGTGTCTGCTGCTGCATCCCCTGCATAAACAGACTTAGTAAAGACTTTATAGACATTTCTGTTTCAGAAACCTTATACCAGGGTGCTGAACTTGAAGAGTTGCTAAAAAACTGAAAATGCTTTCATAAGTTTAAACTGAATGACTCTCTTAACTACAAATCCTGAATAGGAAGAGGTTAGGGGAAGAAAAAACTGCTTATGCTTATATTGAAAGTAGAATAAAAGTATTAAAAGGGGGGAAATGTTAGAAAAATATATAATAGTAATATGCATGCTTAGTGCATTCGAGGTTTAAAAGGGTTAATACATTTATTCTGTTCACACTGCATGAATCTGCACAGCTATTAGAAACTTAACAAGAGGCAATTCATTTCTGCTAATGTCATGAAAATAACAAGAGACATTTCATTTCTGCTAATGTCATAAAACCTAACAAAGAGATATTCATTTCTGCTTATGCCATGAGAAAGTACGCAGCTGCTAGAAGCTTTGATAAAGAAAACAATAGATGCTTGAAAGTATAAACCATAGTCAGCATTACTTGTACTAAAGCTAGAAATGTACCTTGAATCCAGACAAAATGTAACACATGTATTAGAACAGTGCAATTGAAGAATTGAAAAGTTAAAATGGGCTAAAATAAGCCCAAGGCCAGGTTGTTTTTCTCAAAATGTTTTGCAAGCTAGCAAATAATCTAACCTAGTCAGCAATACGTCTAGTAACATTTTCTGTAGAACATACAGAAAGCTGTGTCTAACTACGTCAGCAATAGAATAGTAACATTTTCTGTGTGACAGGAATAGAACTGTAAAAGAATAACATATTAATCACCAGTAATTCAGACAAACCTTGTGCCTACATGCTTTGTCTCCTTGCTGCAAGTAATAAAGGGTGCCTTGCTTGAAACTAACGTGAATTGGTCTTTGAATTTTTTCCTTTGACATAAAAAAATACACTTTATTTTTTTATTTTTCTTTAGTTTAGGTTGTGGTGGAAGCACACAGAGGCAATAGTCCACAGGTCTTGGTGGGTGGGGTCCAACTAAGTCAAGCAGCTGAGCAGGAGAAAATAGAGGAACAGAGGTTAGGAGTATGTCTAGGGCAGGGAAAAGAGAGTTACAGTACAGTTATTTAGGAATACAATACAATAAAATATACCATAGATAGAAGCAATGAAGCTAATTAGCACATGCACTTAATTTACAGGCCAACAAGTTATGTAGGTATCACCTTAGCTATCTATGAAGAATGCCAGACCAACAGCATAGCAGCATACACATAAGGTGAACTGCAATTAAGGATGAAATGTTACAAATGCCAGAACAGAAGTTTAGTGTACTTTCTTAACAAATGGTAAAGAAACTAATGCTTGTACATCTAATTGATTGAGAGCATCTACAGCCAACTGGAATTGATGACAGTCTTGTTCTTAGCATGCACAAGTAACATCTACTTAGGTTCTCTCACAGTTAATATTATATGTAGCTTTAAGCAACCTTACTAACAATTATACACGTGCGGTAACTCTGAAAATAAAACTTTAGTTGGTTACTAGTCTACTGTGAGCCGTATAGTGGCTAATGTGTCATACACAGTTGAGCATGTACAGAAACAGAAACAAGCAGTTAAAAACAACTTACATGGGATGGGTACGAGATCGGAAAGCTATTTGAAAATAGCGCCTGAAGTGGTGATGTATATGTAAGCTTGGTTGGGGAGGGGCTATGGCATTGCCGAATAATGCTTGGAATTTAAACCCTCAAGCAAAGGATTACAAGGTAAGTGGATTATCGTGTAATTGTTTAAGGTGTAGGTGTTTCTTTTTTCAGGGATTACTGTCCCTGTCACACCACTGGCATTCCACTTGTATCTTTCTATCCAAGTATGAAATAGCATGTGAACATACATGAACACTTATTAATTCATAGGATTCATAGTAATTTTTTCAATGTCAACGGAACTGTATACAGTTATATAAGGTGAATGATGCATATGACAACATTCTATCTACCCGCAGAAGATACTGTGGTTATTTCACTGTCTGAGCATGAAAAGATTACCTAGAATAGTACTAATCCAGGTAAGCTGAGATTGTCTATTAGACATTTATAGCAAGGAACTTTAATTTTGAAGGCTCAGGTTTTCTTATCTCATTTTAGGGATAATGTGTAGATCAATGTTAATGTATGTACATTTAAGTAGCTTTCTAAGGGCTTGCACAAGTGTATAAATACTGAGCACATGTGAGCCTGACTGCTATTTTGTAGTAAGCTGTTGAAATCTAAGCATGTATGTCTGTAAAGTCTGTCTGTTAATCAGTTGGTTTATATTTTATGATGCCACTATCCATCCTGATGTGTTTCTGTGTAATAAAGCATCTAAACGAACTACCCCACCAGTTTTTCATCTATGTTAGAGAGAGACGAGCAACAATGTAAGCTATAACATGAAGGCAGACTTTGAGGGAGTTTAGAATTACGTGGAAGTCACATGATTTATTATCAGTGGGTAAGAGAATGAGCTAGATACTGGTGACTTGCTGGAAGTTTCAAGCAGTGAACTAAACTAATACATAATACTGAGGCAAGAATAATAGGTTTTAGAAGTGGATACATTTAACTTCTTTTTTTTTGTAAACAGAATTGCAGATTTATACCTCCTGGGTACAGTTGTTAACTTCTAAAACCTATTATACCTGCCTCAGCATTAATTATTTATTTTATTTGGTATGTGAACTCTTCAGCAAGTCAGCAGGAGCCAGATCACTCCACTACCTTCTAACTGTTGTCTCACTTTTGCTGATTATCCCTGTAACTATACATTGTAATAGTGGAATATGCAGTAACGTGGTGTCCAGAGATTTACAAAAACTGGATATTGACAGTAGCAACTGACTGGTCACCCTCAATGAATCATTTATATTTCTACATTTCTCTGTAAGCAATCAGATTATCAATATTCATGCTACTGAGCAACAGAATCAGACCAGGGTATTATTGGGCAGGAAAACAAACCTCTCATGGCCTAGGGAAGGAGTCTTGTTTGGGACATAATAGATAGGGAGGCTGCATTTCATATGGTCCTGGACATAAAGTAAATGATTAGGAAGTTGTGACCTCTTAGGACCTAAAATGAAAGGATTTTTGCAGACGCAAAGCCTCCCAGAACCTCCCAATATGATGGACTTTGCCCCACACCCCTTACTTATATATATATATATATATATATATATATATATATATATATATATATATATATATATATATATATATTAAATCAGACCTCATACTCCCTTAGGAAAAGTGCATACTGCATCCCTAAGGTTACAAAGTCTCAACTTTTACTGAATTACAACATTCTTCATTTCTAGCATTCTGTCCCTGATAAAATGGAATGTTTCCTTCCAGTTATTAACCATGCAAATACGACCCTTTGTTTAACTATCCCCTGCAAAGCATGAATACAGCGATAACCCTCAGCATCAGGTAGTATCTGTAGGACATAATTTGGGTTGCTTCCTTCCTTTATTTATTTATTTATTTATTTACTCTCATTAAGGAAAAAAAAAAAAAACTGTAACTTGGAAGGCTATCTAACTAATCAGTTAATTTTTTTTTTTATTTATTTATTTCCAGTTTGGTGACTGGGGAGGTCCACTGGGCTCGAAGAGCCCATTTTCAGTGGAGGCCCGGGGAGAAAAGCTCCATAGTACAAAGTATAAACTACATAATACAGAATACATAGTACAAAGTAAAAGCAACATAGTTCAAAGTCAATAAAATTCAATACGTAGTTGCTAAAAGGTGCGATAAACACCTTGTAGGTGTAAAATGGCAAGTAAGAACAGTTGAACTGCGACATATATACAGTATATCTTACATATTTACATGT
Source organism: Protopterus annectens (assembly GCF_019279795.1). Classification (NCBI taxonomy): domain Eukaryota; kingdom Metazoa; phylum Chordata; order Ceratodontiformes; family Protopteridae; genus Protopterus; species Protopterus annectens. The sequence continues at coordinate 1,439,353,086 of NC_056731.1, forward strand.
TTGTTGGTTGAGAACACTTGTAGGAGGTAAAATTTGTTCATAGGTTAGAAATGTTAGGTAATGGTCTGAGAGTAGTTATTGGGGGATAGATCCCCGGTAAGTAAGGGAAATAATGGGACTTTGGATGTGATAAGTTAGGTAGGTAGAGTACAACTGCACTTCCAACTATGAGAGAGGTGAGAATGGAGCTGGATTTTGAAGAGTTCAAAGTTTGGAGAGATTCTTAGAGATGGTGGGAGGGAGTTCCATTTTTTGGCTAAGGTAAAGGATAGAAGTAGCGGTCCAGTGAGACAATTTGGTTTATACACTGAGATTAGGTTTTGGAGGGCAGATCTTAGGGGTCTGTGAGGGATGTATGAAGGTAAGATGTTAGCAAGTGCTGGATATGTATTAGGTTTGAAAATAAGCTTGTGGGCTGTACAGAGTTGGAGGTAGTCCAGGTAACTGGGAAGTTCTAGCCATTACAGCTGATGGAGAGGTATACAGTGGTGAGTAGAGAATTTGGATGAGGTTGCAAACATTGAGATTTTGTTGTAGCAGGTTTCCAGTTTAGAAATGTCAGAGGAAGATGAGTTGGTTAGTAAGGGAGCACCATACAACAGAGAGGGTAGTAAGTAGGTTGAGGTGTGGGTCTGTTTAGTTGAGGGGGAGAGGATGGACTATGTCAAAATAAATTATGCTGAATATATTTGCATCTCTATCTGAAGCATTTGTGGGCATTTTTATTTACTGTGTTTAATTTGGTTTACTTAATTAATTTTTTTTAGAAAATTATATGATTCTGAGTAAATCCCTGGACTAGAGTGTTCCTGGGTCACCCCTGAAAATTGACACTTGTGTTCAATGGACTCATACAGTTATCAAATCAATTAAGAAATAAATTAGATCAGTATAAAGTGATTAAACCATCACTAACTAATGTGGTCCATTTATTAATGCAAAATATACATGGGAACCTTTATACGCTTTGGCTGGAAATACAACTACAGTATACATTCATGCTTGTTTTCATGGTCTGCAATGCTCTTTCCCTTTTGCTATTCATTTACTCAGAATAAATAGGGATATTTTCTGACTGCAATCCAGAATGCCTGATTGACTGCCTTCGCATAAGGAAAGATTAATATGCTGTCTCATAAATGAACCAAGTATGTATGGCGCTAACTTGCTTTGATGTGTCAGACTTACCAATGTGGATGTTTTGTTTGTATAGGTGTATGACATGTGACTTTGGTACATGTACATTGTGTGCAGTGTCTGTCATCATATGCACATAAGCCCTTGCTAATAAACATACATGTGTGCTACTGACTGAAAAGGTGAATATAATAGTGCTGTCTTTTTTTAAGGTTTACCTTTGTTACAGATACATTAACCAGTACGACTGTTTTCACTTTTAAAATGAAAAGCTGGTATACTTTGACAGAAATTGTGAGGTATAATGTTGCATTCATTTTATTAAGTAGAAGATAAAACTATTCAGAAGAAATGAGGAGTTACGGAGTTCTAACAAGTCACAACATTTTTCTGCAGGTTGGGTACTTTTTTACAGTGCTCAAAGCCTTGCCTTCTCACTACACCTGCCAAAGGCAAGTGCCTCTGTCATTCAGTGGAATAGCTTTATGCTAGTACAGGTCTTAGCCTGTTTTCATATCCTGCTTTAAACAAGTGATTAAATCTTTTTTTACTTTTTGCACTGTTCAACAGTCTCTGAAGAGAAAAGATGTCACTCTTACATCCGCCATTTGATCTGAAGAAGCAATACTAAGGAACTCTGGCATGATGCTGCTTGTCTTTTTCCAAAGTCTTGAACTGTAATGAAATCTCTCCCAAAATATGGAAGTTCAAGTAGTGACTTGATGTTATATACATGGGGGTAATCTCTGTGTACACACTTTATAAGTGTTGTCTATGAAACCTCAGGCTACAGTTACATAAAAGCAGTGATTTAGTTTGATAACTGTGTTGTCAAGTATGATTTCTACCTAAATGTGACTGCTCCTAAGTTTTCACAGCTTCTTCTTGTAGTATAGTTGTTCAGCATTAAAGTTAAAGCCACAGTTTTAAAATGAACCACTTTTTCCATGCATACTAAATATAAAAGGAACTATATCTCACAATTAGTAGTTAAAATTAAAACATCACCATGCCATCTTTCCCTTATTATATAATAATGCCTGTTTATTAACCAGTTAGGCCTACTGGAGACACAATTGCTTTTCGTGGGTGACCAAGGAACAAAATCTAGTTAGGTAACTTACTTAAGGTCACACAGTAAGCAAATGAGGGCTGAGGGAATCAAACCCTGTACCCCAATTCCCAGCCTTAATTTTCTGCATCAACTGCCTGAATAACGTGAGTAACATCCATCACTTCTGCATTGTACTCTTAATGCCAGATCTCAAAAATTAGATGTATTAAATTTATAAACCTATAAAATCAATCCAATGCATTATCATTTTATTTCTGTCTTTTTTCAAAATACATCTGCAACAAATGTGTGGCAGAAAATGGAATCCAAGGCTCAGTTCACTAAATTTAACATTATATAAAAGAAAAAATGAATCCAATCAACTTTGTTGTAAAAATTTGAAAGTAAATAAGGAATGGTTTTAGAATCACAGCTGCAACCATCTGCACTCTGTATCAGCAGTTTCCCTGTTGCATCATGTATGACCTCCTAAAAGTCATATGCTTTTGTCTACATGAACTTGTCATGATTGCATTAAAGAAGGAAGAAATTAGGAAGGAAACATTTCTAAGCAAATATACTCATTTTTAACACTGGTATTAAGACTTGGCAGCTTGCCAAATCTATAGAATGCTGTGTTTCCATTCATTTACCACTAAATAATTATTCTGAAATGTAAGTGCAACTTGTGTTCACTTTGTTCTCATTTACAAAAATATCGCTGGCATATGCTTTATGTCTTTATTTTGAAGTTATTAGCTATGTGCTGTAAACTGAGTTTGGGCTTTAGTCCAGTCAATGCATTACAAAGAAAAACCCCTTAGAGTGCTCCAGGGGGAATACTATTCTTTATGTCAACTTAAGGAACACAGGATATATTTTGTAATATTACCCTCATTTTATGGGAACCAGCACCAGCTTACTGGTATATATGCTATTTCCCACAAAAACGAAGGCCAAAGAATACTTTGCCTAACATAACTGAGATTAAAGCCAGCAATTTGCAGTAATTTGCTAGGACAGTATGCCTTACTCCACTGACTGACATGCCATCATTTGTGTCAGGCACTCTTGCTGTGAGTTAGTTTAGTCCATATACAGATTTTCTAAATCCCTATCACTGTCTCTGGTCAAAGAGAATGCCAGCTGAATATGGATTTGACTTAAACAGTAGGATATTGCCTTAGCAGAGAACGTACTTAATTTGGTGAAACATTACAGGAGCAGCTATGATAATATGAATGCTAGACAACTCATACAGTCAAACATTACAAAAACATGACAGCAATAACAATAAATTGTGATGTACTTCAGGTTTAGTGAAAAATGCAGTCAACTTATTTTAGCAAAAGCATATCTACAATAATCTACTAGAGAAACATGTTTTTACTTCTGCATTTCAAGCAAACAATATAAACTATTTGTACAAATAAATTTTAAATTAGTCCTCCAAAAATGGCATTACTGTTTTGCTTTCAGTTAAAAGGAAAAGCCATTTAACATTGTTTTCAGTAAACCTCTTCATTCCAGTCACAATTGATAGAATACTTATAATCTTTTATATAAGTAAGATAGTTAAAAAAATTTAGCTGTTAAACCCCTCCATATCACATGGAAAAGCCAATGATATATTATTGTTCTGTGACATTTTGAAGTATAATTTCTGAATAATCTATATAGTTCCGTAATCAGCAAGCATAAACATCACTACAATTGACAACATACTTTGCTGAAGTGTTACCATTATATCTCACATGGTGGAGAATAAATGTAATGTAAAAAGATTATGGGCCAGATTTATGAATGGCTACACGTTGCTCTGCTCTGTATTTATTAAATGGCTCTACAAGTTGTGTAGAGCTGCAAAGCAAAGGTAAATGGCAGAGTATGCTAAAAAAAGTATACCTAGCTGAATTACATACTAATTAACCATTCCAAGATGAAGAACTCATTCAGGAACCTATAAAGTAATCATATGCACTTGGTGTAGCTCTTTGCCATGAACTCAAAATACCTATTCGATTACAGTCACTCTCACACTTACAAGTTGCTGCTGCCCTCTTGCATGTGTATGTATAACAGGCTCAGATCTATGCTGCTGCTAATAGACCTCAGCCAAGAAGAATAGTGTTCAGACCCTGTTTAACATATCTTGGTCTGCATGATATTAAAATATTAGAATGACACAAGGCTGATAGGGAAACACTACAGGAACCCTACAACCTCTGCTGCCCTAACATCATACCCAGGGTAAATCAGGGAGATCATATAAAAATGGAAACTACAGTATGTGTAACATTAAGAATGTTAGCTACTGGTACACTCCAGAGGCCCACAAAGGGTATACTAGGGGTCACAGGCCTCAGCCTCCATAATATTGCACCACTGTCTCAATGCTATGCTAGAACATGCAAAAGAGTGCATTTATGTTCCCCACAAACCAGAGAAGAGAGAAAGAATAATGCAGAAATTGTATGCTATAGCACACTTTTGGGGCAAAAAACTGCAGTTGTTGTTGTGTCTTTCGGCTTTTCCTGGTTAGGGGTCGCCAAAGCGGAACTCCGGTCTGCTAATGATTGGCAGTAGATTTTTACGTGCCGAGTTGCCAGCCCTGACACACAACCTTCAACGAAGGTACGTCCATTCACGCATGTTTCCACACAGAAGACGCTCTAGCTGAGAATCAAACAGGACAACGTCATACTGTGAGGCGACAATGCTACCGCAGCACCACCACTGCGGATGGGCAATAAACTGCAGTGACATACAAAATAAAAGCCTCACCTAGTGGACAGGAAAGGACATACATCAATGTAAAGGGGTTCTACTCAATCAACTGCCAATTAACTGAGATCATACATGTATGAGCAAGTAACCCAGGCAGTTATCATGACTCAGACAGATGGCACACCTCTCAGCTTTACACAAGATTTGTTAGGGGTGATGTCCCAGAAGGCCATCTGCTGGATGATGCAAGTTATGCACTGGAACCGTGGCTCATTCCACCCATCAGAAATGCAAACACACTCCCACTGAAAAAGATAAAACAATGTCCATGCTAAAACTAGAAGCATCATACAACACGTGTTTGGCATTTTGAAGTCCCAATTCTGCTGTCTAGACACATCAGGGGGTGCCTTGCAGTATGACTCAGGCACCTGCACTATAATTCTGACAGTCTGTGCTATGTTGCACAATATTATATTGAGTAAACAGCTACAGCAGGGACAGCAAGTACCAAGACCACACATTCCTAGACTAAAGGTAGCCTCCAGCACATACAGACGAGGATTTTGAGAGAGAACCTCCAACTGCAGAGCTAGCCAACAGACGTTGGTGTGTACAGTATGCCCTTGTCCTAGCAAAGAGGAAAAGGATAGCACACACACTCACCACCTAAGAGTCTAAGGATAGCACACACACTAACCATATAAGAGGCAAAGGATACCACACACACACTTATCATCTAAGGAATACCCATAACAACCTAAGCACACACAGATATTAAAACTGATGTCAGCAAATGCCCATCAGTGTTACTTTCCCATGTAATGGCTGCATACAGATAGCATCAGACAGAGACAGCTGCAAAGGACATGACTCATACCTGCAGCAATGTCAAGGCAAGTGTGGAACCTGTAGTATACAAACAAATGTGTAAGAAGATAAAAGTAACCAATAAGCCTGCATACTGGTAATCGTAAATGTACTGATGGAGATTCTGTGTGAAGTGTCCACCAATGACATTATTGGCTTATAGAAATGATATCTGCAATATATAACTATGTATTGTACACAATAACCAGCATCGACCTGTTCACTTAATCACTGTACACAAACAGTCAACAGGACAATTATATCAACAGTTTCACAAGTGGAGCAATGCACAGGAATGCAATATCAGTGGTTTGAATGCATAACTTACAACACTAACTGAAAAAAGATCATTCCAAAATAAGCATGCACAAAACATCCCAGATTTTATTATGTAATACATATGCATAAAATCAACATAATAAGAAAGACTTACTTAGGCTATGCACTCATGCATCAGACATGCATGCAACCCTAAATCAAAACAAGATGATCAAAAGGCAGGGCATAGTCATCATCATTTACACAAGGTGGGAAAGGGGGGCAGGAGGCCAAGGCTTCCACCAAAGTCATGAGTGTGTGTGAGTAAGAAATACAGAACATTCCATAAAGTAGAAAATATCTCATGGCTACTAACAGGAGATGTATCACAATCAAAATTAAAGTTTGCTTAGCTTGCATGTATGTGAGTTGGTATGGGCAGTTTTTGTGAAATTTGTGTGTGTGTGTGTGTGTGTGTGTGTGTGTGTGTGTGTGTGTGTGTGTGTGTGTGTGTGCGTATGTGTGTGTGTGTGAGTGTGCGTGTGTGTTTGTGTGTGTGTCTGCATGGAAACAACCAAGCTCTGTGCTAGCACTACATTCTAGCATGTGAATAGTAGAGTTTTTTGTTCAGTTTTGTTGCTCCTGATCATGCAAACTGCCTCTTCCACTTGATACACTGCCATTTCCTTGTCCCCTGTTTAAAGTGGAGTGCTACAGGAACTGGAGCAATGTGTGCCGATTGAGCACTCTTCATGTCTACATCTAGGACCATGACCCCATGGCCTACTACATCTGGGTGTGAACACATCAATCAGTGATGCAGCAGTAGAAATAGTGTCACTACTGGACTGAGATCTGGCAAGGCCACATTGGCTAAAAGCAGAGGGTATTGCAGCTCTATGGACAGATTAATGCTGACCCTCCCCCAGCAGACATTCCATCACAGACACTGCCCATTCCAGTGTGTCACTTATCCACATTGTTTAGGTAGACACGCATGTCAAAATTTGCCATGTTTAGGACCACACTATCACTTCTGAGGCCCTGGTGGACTATACCTGTACCTCCATGACAGCCCTATACATACATCTGCTGACATTTAATGGCACATCAACTTCATAAAGGTGGACAGTAGGTCTCATCTGAGAGCCTCAAGCAACCCTCCTGTGTAATACCATGCCCTTGCGATGGCTATGGGAAGACTCAGTCAACTCTGCAACTGGAGTAACCACACTACTTTGATCAACTGTGCCACCCTCAGCCCATCCTATATCTAAGGACTCAGTGGAATATGCGTAGGCATACTGAGTGTGTCTGAAACAGACCTGGGGATGTGTGAGCCACAACCTCAGTGTCGGACTGAACATCTGAACCCCTTGATGCTGTCTCTATTTTGCCATTATCATCATCAACGCCTACTGGCGGTACAAGTTCTACACCACCACTGTCATGAACAACTGTTATAATAAGCAACAAACACAAGAAGGAGAGAAATGATGACTGGAAATGATACAAATGTGTTCTAAACACTCATGTTCAGCAATTTTAGATGCTAAAGGAATACAATACTTACTCTCTCCTCAGATTTACATCTAACTAATATTTATCACTAATCAAAGAAAATGTCTGCTTACCATCTGCAGGTGGTCATTCATTTGTAATTCTGATGTCCCTGAAAAAAGGTGAAGGCAGTGGAAAGAAGGTTAATAAGCATCACAATGCAAATGACACAAGGACAAGAGAATAATGCTCTGCCTGTTTTCCCCTTAAGAAATATCTCAGAATCAATCAGACTGACCATTCTCCAACACAATATCTGTTGGACAGTGTCTCTTCTAAGCCACACATTTCAATGTTTCCAGTTACATCAGCATATCTGGAAGTTGTTCACATCAGCATCAACATCAAGGAGACTGTGTAAACTCTTTGCTGAGCTGTCAGGATCTCTGACAGTGGACAGGAACTTCTCAGTTTCAGTGAGGTGTGGTTCGGTAACAGGACCTCCCCCAGCAGCTATTTGTTCATGTGCTACCTCAGCTGCCCTCTTGAAGGCTGCTGTAATCATATTATTGGCATGGTGATTACAGTTTCTGTTATGGCTGTCCACTGCATTTATGTCACAGATCACCTGATGTCATATGCTTTTTCTGTCAGACATATCACCTTTGCCTCTGTCAAGCAGGTAGGAACCATGATGGCACAATGCTTAAATGATGACCTCGTTCTCTGCCTATCTGAATGCTGGCTTGCATGGAACATATCGTCTGGGTGCCATAATCCTGGATGATGTGAAACAGAAAAAAAGACATAACACATTTGTAACACATACAGAAATGATTCTCCTAACAAATATGTGCCCCCCTTTTTTAATTCAAAGCAATTGGACATACAATGCTCATTTTTGAATTACACACAAGCTAAGGGAGCCCCCCACCCCCCAAAGAAAAATTAAAATTGTAATACATTAACATTACATCCATTCCGTTAACATTTCTGTAATGAGCACAACAGTTGTGTAACTGACTACTGAAAGGCAGTATTATAAATAAATAGACAAACATTTAAAGTAGAAATACCAAGAAAATGTCCTTGGTTTGTCTACTGCTGTGAAGGTTGCCAATGGACATCTGAGAAACCTAACACCTCTGTTAGCTACATGTGCACGACACCTTAAAGTTGATAATAAACACAATACACTTGTCTGCAGTAACTGATGGAGTTCCAAGTGTGAATGGTAACACATTACCGTGATGTAACCATACCATTCAATAACAAATTTTGAAGGCAGAGCAAGAACTGAAATACCTGCACTATGCCAACAGTGAATAAAAATGCATGCAGATAAAAAAATTATATTGCATATTGAAATACACTCCAACTAGTAAAAGGTAAACAGTTTATGAAGACGACAAACATACTATGTGAAAAAAATGCAGCAATTTGTAGAAAAATCTACTTCAAGTTAATATCAGTAATGGTCTGTCTGTATCCAATCAGTCTCTCCTTCCAGTTCATAACCTCACTATTACCTTTCCATAGTGTAGTCAGCCTCCTGAGCACTGAGCAGATGCAAATAAGGTGTTAAATCATTAGCATTCTTGAATACCAAAATTCTCAGTTGGTGTAGGGGATGTAAAACCTGTGTAAGTAGCTACATAATTGTATGCACACTCCATAGAACTGCAGGGAGGAACAGTGACAATTGTTAGCTGCTAATGACTTACAAGTGTTAGCGATTACCCTGACTGGAGCAACAAACAATACTAAAGGGACTCTTCTCTCTGAAGTGTATGTATCATGCAGACTAGACGTTAAAATAATGTTAAAGCACCTTAAGAGCTATGAGAACAACCTTAACAACATTGTTTTTTTTTTAATAATGGTACATTCTTCACCCTCTGCTTAATTTTTCTGTAGTGCTAATCAATTATATTACAGATTGAAACAAAGATGCAAAGAAACGCACACAACATTGCATTTTTGTTAGTTAAGCTGACAGAAAGGGAAAATGCTCAGAAAATAAACAGAAGAAAAAGCTGGAGTGTTGGCAACCTTATATTAATATGGAGTCGGCTATTATTAGCCTAAATATGCTATCAAGATCACATTCATCTACAGATGTTCAAGCAAATGTGAAATGAACATTTTCTTTTTTTTTTTTTTTTTTTTTCAAAACAGGTTTATTGTTTTAACATATAAGAGAAATATCATAACAATGTTATACAAGTAATTAAAATAGGTATTATTATAATATTCAACAAAACAACTAAAGTATTTACAAAGACATCCACTACAGTCAGATCAATTAATTAAACTAAAATACCATGCTATTGAAATTAAAAATTTTTTAACAAATTTTGTAAATTATCCCATACAATAAAATAAGATGTTTTTCTATTTGTTCTAGTCCTAATTGTGTTTATTTCCATATGGCACACTATATTCATAACATTTTTAAATTCATTGAACGAAGGAGGTGTATCTGAAATCCAATTTCTAGTTATTATTTTCCTAGCCACTGCTAGAATAGACCATAACAAGGGAAGCTTAACCTTTTTAATACTTTGAGGTACAGGTGTGTTGAATAATATAAGAGATTTAGAAATAATGAAATTATCTGTAAAAAGAGCCTGCAAAAATTCATTAATTGACTTCCAGTATTCTTTCAATTTTATACAGTCATAAAACATATGAGCCCAGTCAGCATTAATTTCTACATTACATCTCTTACATAGATTATCTTTATTATTTATTTTATTCATCATCAAAGGTGTATAAAAAGATCTATGTAAACATTTCCATGTATAAAGTCTCCAGACAATGAAAGGCGTAGTTATATAAGCAGATTCCAATATATATTGTTTATCTTGTTGATTTGGTGGGTCCCCATTAATAGAAGTGAAATAATTCCAGTATGAATCTACACTGTAAAAAGTTTCTTGTCTGATAACTTTATGTATGTATGAAAGTTTACCTTTATCAGAAACTTTATGTTGTAAATTTAATATCAAGTAATCAATCAGTGTTGGAATAGATTTTTAACAGTTATAGACATTAAATCTATTTTATTAATGAGATGTTGTCTAAAGGTCTGAACCTCTAACCAGCAAGTTTCTCTTAGATCAAATTCTTGTTTTAAGAAATCTAGATTTTTAACTTTATTATCAGATATCAACTGATACCAGTACTTTAGATCATTATCTATAGCTAAATGAGTTCCTTCAGAAGTAGATGACAAAAGCATACCCTGAGTATACATTATAGGAAATACAATAAAATTCCATTCCCTATACTTAGGGTGCATGAATATAAAGTTACGATAACTAATAATAATATTTAATGGGTAACAAACCATATGTTTAGGTGTAATAGGTGAAGTACAAAATTCCTTTAGTAACCATAACATGGAGTTATTTACAATCATATTTTTATGTGTTAAGGAGATTTTCATGAAGTGTATACTAATTAGCTCCCAATAATCTTTCCATTTTGTGACATATGACTGATCTATTAATAAAGTAATAACTTTTACAATAGAAGAGATAGTATATAAATTAAAGTCTGGAAAAGAAATACCCCTTGAGACCAGCTATTAGTATATTTCTTTAATGCAATCCTAGGTCTATTAGGTGCCCATAAGAAATTTAACATTAGTGTGTTCAGTTTCTTGATAATTATTTTTGTAGGTGGAAGTATTATTGATTGTATTAAGTATAAAATCTTGGGGAATATTATCAT
>NC_056731.1:1439369369-1439459369 GCF_019279795.1 Protopterus annectens
TGCAGGTCCATATGTAACAAGTCTATTTGTTTTGTAGTTTTTTCTATGAAAGTGTCTATTTTAGTATCCATTTTATCCATCTTAGCAGTAAGTTGCTGGACTATAATTATCAGAGACTGAAGTTCTTTCTTGATGCTGGAGTCTTGAGAATTTGTCTTACTGGAACTCATTTCAGACTGATAAACTGACAGGAAAATTTCCAAAGTAATTTCTGACAGGAATATTATTAAGATTTCCTTTCTTTTTTAGATATAGTTCAAGAACTATATAAAACAAACATATTTAGAAAGAAAATTACTTCAAAAATTTTTTTTTTAAGTAATTAATTCCTGTCAATGTAATGAAATTGGTGGAGCTGAAGAAATCTGCTGCTATCCTGTGTTCATCCTTGGCCACGCCCCTTCGAAATGAACATTTTCTGATCTTTCTTCTGGTGGACTTGTAATTTGATAGTCTGTTAAGTCAGATCTGTATTGTATGTACGTTTTCTGATTCCTACTGTAAGCCTGTTTTAGTGGCAAAGAGGGATAAAGAACACAACTTGGTGTGCATTGTTATTGCAGTGAATTGAGGATTCAAATCCAGATAGTTTACTATTTGAGAGAGTTAATGCATATTTACTGAGCATAAGATCAGGCTGCAAGACACACACTGTTAGAAAACTTCACAATCTTACATTTCCCTAATGTTTGCTACTATTGACTTTTTTTCTTTTATTGGGTTCATCATTTATGAGCATTTTGGCAAAGCTCATTTTGGACAGCCAGCATTTTGTGCTAGTGAAAAAGAGTCCACTGCCCAAGGTACAAACTGAAAAACTTAATTTGAGGAAACACTTAGAGATTTCAAACTGTTCATTAGAAATTTATCTTTGAAGATTGCTTTCAATGGACAAGATATTGCAGCTGGTCCATCCCTCAGGAGACCCAGCACGTTTATACCTATGGTACATCCCTTAGTGGCTGCGTATAGTAAACTAGTAGAGGATGATTTGTATAATTACAAGGGCAACCACAATTTCAATAAAAAGACTAAATACAATTTATCTTATAACCAAAGAGTAGCCTTAAATAGTTTATGTGACAGGCAGGATATTGTTATACGCCCAGCAGACAAGGGCGGGGGGGTGGTGATTTTCGACTCCCAGAGATACCAACAAGATATGTTTTCCATGCTGGGAGATCTGAAGTTTTATGAGCCATTCACCAATGTCAAGGTAGATTCGTTAATTATGAAGATACAAACCACCTTGAAAACTCTTTATGATAATGAGATTATTGATCAAGCTCTTTTTGACTTTTTATATGTGCAACATCCATTAATACCAGTGATACAGGGTCTTCCGAAAGTGCATAAAGACCCTGTTACACCACCCATGAGACCAATAGTAGCTGGTAGGGGGTGGTCCACTGAACCCCTGTCTATCTATATTGAAAGTCTTTTAAGACCTGTTGTGGACTCTAATAGTTACATTCTCAGAGACACCAAGCAGTTCCTGCTGGATTTGTGTCAGTTTACCAACACTTCTACCACACTGGATGATGCCTTATTTGTGACAATGGACGTTCAATCCTTATTTACGGTTATACCCAACAATGTAGGCATTGACATGTTAGGTAGTTATTTGAAAAGAGCTGGTACAATTACCGCTACAAATATTGAGTTGCTACTTGGCCTTTTGGATATAGTGTTACACTCCAATATTTTCTGTTTCCATGACAACATTTTCATCCAGCGAGATGGCGTAGCTATGGGCACATCCTGTGCCAATAGCTACGCCAATCTCAGCATGGCAGAGTGGGAGTGCAGCTATTTGTTTGAGAGTCATCTTTTTAAGGAACATGTTTCCTTTTATAGGTGCTTTGTAGATGACCTGTTCCTGATTTGGACAGGTACATCTACACAATTGGAGTCTTTTTTAGGAGAAATTAATACATCGACAGGGTTTCTGAGGTTTACGATGGAGTGGTCAGATTGCTATCTTCCCTATTTAGACATCTATGTCGAGAAAATGAGTAATGGTTTAGTGAACACTGGGTTATATCGCAAACCATGTCATAAGAACACTTTGTTGCATCGGCATAGCATGCATCCGGGCTATGTCTATAAGAATATAGTAAGAGGACAAGCCATACGCATTTCTAGATATACCCCCATGGATGCTATGTATGAGATGGATATGGCTGATTTTAAGGAAATGCTGAGTGATAGATGTTATAATGACATGGATTTGACGATTATAACAGATGATATGCCTAGTTTAAGGGGTACAAGAGCTAAACCTTATTTTTCCTTTAATACAGGAGATATGGATATGAATAACACAGACAATGATAGAATGAATGAAGATCGTGCCAAGATAACACAACAAGCTATACTTCCTGTGTATTACACTAAGGATATAGGCCCCATCAAGGACATTTTTTTATAAACACTGGCACGTCCTCTCAGTGGATCCAAAGATCAAGGAAATCACGGGTGATAGACCCAAATTCGTTTACAAGAATAAAAAGAACTTAAAAAGTCTCTTATGTTATCCCAAAACACATGGAAATATACACAGCACAGAACAGGGTCATACCAGACCCTGCAACATGTGCAATTTTTGCTCATTCATTTGTACGGACAGTACATTTGTACATCCCCTGGGATTAGGTGAATTTAAGATCAGGGCTCAGGGAGATTGTATGACCAAAAATGTGGTATATCTGGCTGCATGTGGTCTTTGTCAAGCATTTTATATAGGGAAAACGAATTGCTGTTTGAGAGACAGGATTCGTGAACACATCTACCATATTAGGAAGGGGAATTTGCACAATGCATTAGCCAGACATGTACATGACGTGGGTAGTGAACATTCCTTTAGGTTTAGGATTTTAGAACAGATATATACATCAATTAGGAGGGGAGACGTAGACAATTATACTCAAGCCAGAGAGACACAGTGGATTATTAAACTTAGGTCTGATATGCCACCAGGTCTCAATGGAAAAGTCCCCCTGAGACCACTGTTAAAAATGAGGAGCTTGAGACACAATAAATAAATGGCTACAGATGGTCTCAATATATTCCTTATATATTTTTTCTGCTGTATGTATCTATATACACATCAGTGTGTTTAGTGCTTTGCTGCAGATCATTCATGAACTGTGATGTTTTACATATATTGCATCTAACTGTATAGATACTTTTTATATGTCAATATATAATTTTTTTTTCTTTTTCATATATGAATGTTTTTAATATACACTATATGCTCTTAGGGGTTGATATGACATGTCAACACTGCTTCAATGAGTGATTTTTAATGTTTTAATTAAAGAGAAAGTTTATGAGATTTTTTAATTTTAATTTTCGCGCCCTTTTGGGTATTTAAATCCGTTCTTATGAGCATCTTGATGTATAAGGTCTGAGGAAGCTAACCAGCGAAAGCGCTAACCTACTCAACAATTATAATAAATCTACTCAGTTTTTACTTGTGTGTCCTGGATTATATTGCATCTTTACAATGAGTATATTTTTGAATGGGACTTTGGTATATCCACTCCTTCATTGTTTTGCTCCTTTGTGCTTTACTTTTATATTTTATTTTGGCTGTTCACTACGGAGCATTAACTCCAAGCGGAAAGTATCATTGGTTATTATTTACTGTGTCTATATGAACAAAAGCATTTCTATATATTAATAAAGAAAAGAAAAGAGAGTAGAAAGTAAAAGGGTGTAAGGCAGAAATAAAAAAAAATGTAAGAGAAAGCTATGAGAAGTATATACAATAGAATGTTACTTACTGTTTATATTAATAGAGTTAAAAATAAAACATATTATTTACTATTATTTAGTTCTAATTATTATTAGTTAAAGCATGACAGATTATTTACAAACAAGCATAAGCAGTGTAATCAAGAAAGTATAATTAGGAATAGCATTTGAAGAACATATAAACTTTTAAAGGAAAAAAAATGTATCAAATTACTGACCTTATTTTTCCTCTTCAATAAGAGAAACAAATTAAATCACAGCTTGCCATTAAATCTCCAGATATTTTGACTAGTTATGAAACAAAACATTTCTTTGCACACAGAGAATAACTTTGATTAAATCTTTTTCAAAATATTTGTTGCTTCTTGGAAATGCAGGAACTATATTTAAAAGGATTAATAATAAAATAAAATGATGAGAGAGAAAAAAAAGAAACATAGTACAAATCATTTGTTTTTTAGTCTCTTCTTCTTCTCTGAAGTCTTCCACGAAGTTTCAGTTGCCAGTCTCTTTAACGAAGGACTAGCCCATTCCATTTCTTCTATTTTTTCCAAAATCTTATTTTTTTGATAAACAGTAAAGCAGAGTCTAAGTCATCGAAAATTTTAGGACCATCAGGAAGGAAGATTTTAAGCTTGGCAGGAAACAGAAGGTATGTTTTAAACTGTGCTTTTTTAAGCTCCCTTATTAGTGGCGGAAAAACTTTTCTTTTAGCTAATACCATGGAAGAATAGTCATTGTCAAAACACACAGTTGTTTCATTAATCTTAACAGGAGCTTTAGCCCAAGCAGATTTAAAAAACATCTTTTTATCAAAAGATGATAGAAATCTAACTATAACTGATCTAGGATAGTTTTTGTTAGAGTTAGTATTAGCTATAGATCTATGTGCTCTTTCGATACCAAAAGAGAATGCTTCTGGTAAATCTAAAGTTTTAGGGAGCCATGTTGTTAAAAAAGAAGTAATATTGTTACCTTCAATATTTTCTGGCAGTCCAAAAATCCTAATGTTATTGCGCCTAGATCTATTTTCCAGGTCATCCAGCTTTGTTTGTAAATGTGTATTTTGTTTCAGCAGAAACTCAATGTTGATTTCCTCTTCTTGTATTCTATTTTCCATGTCATTCACAGCTTCTTCTATGCCTGTCATCTGGATCTTCTGTTGTTGCAGGTCCATATGTAACAAGTCTATTTGTTTTGTAGTTTTTCTATGAAAGTGTCTATTTTAGTATCCATTTTATCCATCTTAGCAGTAAGTTGCTGGACTATAATTATCAGAGACTGAAGTTCTTTCTTGATGCTGGAGTCTTGAGAATTTGTCTTACTGGAACTCATTTCAGACTGATAAACTGACAGGAAAATTTCCAAAGTAATTTCTGACAGGAATATTATTAAGATTTCCTTTCTTTTTTAGATATAGTTCAAGAACTATATAAAACAAACATATTTAGAAAGAAAATTACTTCAAAAATTATTTTTTTAAGTAATTAATTCCTGTCAATGTAATGAAATTGGTGGAGCTGAAGAAATCTGCTGCTATCCTGTGTTCATCCTTGGCCACGCCCCTTCGAAATGAACATTTTCTGATCTTCTGGTGGACTTGTAATTTGATAGTCTGTTAAGTCAGATCTGTATTGTATGTACATTTTCTGATTCCTACTGTAAGCCTGTTTTAGTGGCAAAGAGGGATAAAGAACACAACTTGGTGTGCATTGTTATTGCAGTGAATTGAGGATTCAAATCCAGATAGTTTACTATTTGAGAGAGTTAATGCATATTTACTGAGCATAAGATCAGGCTGCAAGACACACACTGTTAGAAAACTTCACAATCTTACATTTCCCTAATGTTTGCTACTATTGACTTTTTTTTCTTTTATTGGGTTCATCATTTATGAGCATTTTGGCAAAGCTCATTTTGGACAGTCAGCATTTTGTGCTAGTGAAAAAGAGTCCACTGCCCAAGGTACAAACTGAAAAACTTAATTTGGAATACCATTATTAGCATATTTTAGAGTGGCAGAGGGGCACTTTGCTACAGCACTCTGAACACCAGTAAGTGAAGACATTTGACATTTCAATTGCATATCCCTATAGCACATGGAGTAAAAGCAAAGAGTTAAAAAAAAACAGGAATGATGCAGGGTTTAAGTCCAACTTGTCAATATTTTTCTTTTTAACCGGATATAGAAAAATATAGAAGAATAATATGTTGTTCATGATATATATATGCTAAAGTATGTGACATTCCTTATCTGTAGCTCATGTGAGTTGAGGTTGCAAAAGTTTTGCTGTCTAGTTACATGTTGTCTTCATTAATAATAATATTAATAAAGGATGTTGCATCATTGTATCGTATGATGGGTTGTACAGTATTATAACAGAAAAGGATTAACATGAGTACTGTGAACAGATGTGTCACATGCTGTATAAACACTCAATATCATACCTCATCACAGTAGGAAGTACTTCTTCATGGCATATTTTGCATCCTGACTAATTGTATGTAGTCTACCAAGCATGAACTCCTGTCATTGTCTCTGTGTCTTTCTGTTTCTTTGACAATATGTGATGTGCTGTTGATTACGTAGGCCATGTGCTGGTTGTAATGTTTGCAGTAGATGTGAAAATACAACATGTGACTTTTTAACGGTATTAACTGTTGATGAATGTAAATACAAGTCATATTAGTCTTTGTGTTTTGTGGTTTTTAATACCATGTTTTGCCTTTGCAATTTGCACTTTGATTGGCATAGCTCAAATAGGCCTCACAGGGAAAAAGGGAAAATTTTCATTTCCATAGCATTCATTAGTACAAACACTCCTGTAACCACTGCACAGTATTTGTAATGAGTGAGTGATGTGCACCTGATATATACCTCTCTCTGTGGCACAAGCTATAAATGCCATGACTTTGGACCAATAGCAGAGTTGCTATGTGGTTCAATTCCATCCTGTCTAAAGGGAATGTGGAAAGTATTACTCAAGATTTAAGACTTATTTTTGCACTAATCCATATGCTGTTTTTTTCTGTTTCTTGCCTTCTGCTCTTGCTTGCTGCTGAGCAGTATGCAATAAAGCTTACCTGACTGAGAAAAGTAAAACATTTTATTTGTGTAGCCTTCTGTAGTGTAAACAGGCTTAGTGAAGGTGTGCAAATGTCAGCACTCTGAACAGTGAAGAACATCCATTTGCTGTGTAACTGCCACTGTCACTGTGGCACAAGGTGTAAGTGCAGTGACTTTAGAGACAGAACACAGGTGAGCCAGGGTTCAACTTCAGATAGCATTTATTTTTACAAACTGTGCCAAAATGCAATTTCTAGTAATACTTTGATTAGGAAGGTGACACTATATATAAATGGCTATCATAAGTAGGTCGATAGCAAGAAATTTTATCAGTAATGCTTTAAGAACTACAGTTTTCTAGGTATCATTAATGACTTACTTATGAAACCCAGCTGATTGTATGTGTAACTGTTTAAGCCTGACAATTACAATAATTAAAGAAAAACACACTTGCCTGTCTATGACGGGCACAATAGCTCAGTTAAAATCATCTTGACCCCTCACATAGTCCAATTATATATTTAGGATAGTATGTGTTGTGAAGTATGTATGTATTGTACCCCAACCTGTATTACTCAGCTTATGAAAGTCTATCCATTTAAAATATATTTATTGACAATAATACTGATTCTTACATAGTAATGCAGTGTCAAGTATTTGTTAAAGTCACACACATAGAGGTTTATCTAAAGTATATCTCCATTCATACTGAATGTATTATCTCTGTAATGACCATACATGTACAAGACTTCTCCTGTAGCGATGAGAAGTAATAACCTGGCTTAAAAGGTATGAATCCTTTATTCCATAGGTTTGAGTCCCACCTTGTACAACTAGCTTGTTACAGTATGCAAGTTCCAACAAATTATGTCCCAGGTCATCCTATTTAACCTTCCAAAGCTTAAGCCTTACAAGACAAGTCATTAATAATATCAACGTTGTCCACTGGAAAAAGTGTGAATAAGCTGAGCATCGCAAAATTCTCAACTGCATATTTCACACCATCATTGCTATTTGTAGAAATCCCTGTCTCATTATCTGACAATAGATCTGTCTTCTTTCCATCATGCAAATGCAGTTGGCATTGTTGTGCATCTTTGTGTACTGGCTTTTAAACATGAGATGGGAATTCGGTCCCATACAGATATACAGTTGTTGCCTGACTTTTGCTGACATGATTGATATGGGAGAGGATGGTGTTAAATTTAGAGCACAGAGGTATAGTGTTGAGAAGTCCAGAATTTTTGTGACAATCCTCATGAAACATTATAGCTAAAGACTGCTGCAGAGGGACTATAAGCTTGGAACAGCATAATCAAGGCTGCCTCCAGTGCAACTGGCATTCCACTTACTGGAGAGAATTGTCATAACCACAATAGTGACATGAAATGGCACACAGAGGACCGCCTTGGTCAATGGGATGATGAGTTTAGAACTGCTGACACCCCTCAGTTGTGTAAGTATACTGACCCATCAGCATTCAATCATATTGATTGAAGGAGACAGCCAAGACTGGTATTCATTTGCTTTCATGTTTCGTCTTCTCTTCTTCTCTATTGTACAGCTGCTGAAGGGGCACTAAGAAAGGTTAAATTGCCTCAGAAATGCATTGGGGATATATGCATCAGGTCTTACTGTAAGCCTAATAACTATTGTAATTACATGCAATATGGCTCTATTGATGTAAATAGTTGTATTTCTGATATCATAGCAGTGCAATTAATAGTATAACAGAGTAAGACCTTTCCAATATACCTGGATGTGGCAAAGGTGTACAGAGTGTATTATCATAAATGTGTATGTACTGAAATTATATAGTCATGTTAAACTGCCATGGATCTAATTCTCTGTTTTATGTATTAGCCCACTCCTTTTCCCCTCATTTGTTTTTATTTTTGAGTATTTTATATAGCCTAAAATGGTCTGTTTTCATACATTAATGCTTAGAAAAGATGACATTCAACAAAGAGTATTAGACTGACCACTGTGGGTTGGACCACCATCCCTCTTCAGGTTACTGCACTGACAGCCAGCACTTCAGAGTCCGAACCTGACAGCATTGTCCTGCTGCTGGTGCACTGGTAGCCAGCAAGTAGTAATTGTGGAGGTGGTGATTTTGTCACCCAGCAAGAACTGATAAGGCTGGTGGAGGGTATCATGGAAAGAGGCCTCTGTGCCTGAATTGGCCATGTGAAAACAAGTGCTTCCTCATATTCCAAAAAGATGCTAAGTCAAGCACTGACACAAGAAACTGAGTCAGGAGACAATGATGACAGTTCTGAGGGTTAGGACTAGAGTCTCACTGTTTTTAGGATTAACGTGAGTATGTCTCAGATTTCCCCTACCTATTCCTAATCATGGTGTCACCTAACCTTTTGTGTCCATCACCATTCCTGTCTGTCTTGTATGTCCCGTATGTCTACAACTGCTTCTTCACATACCCTATCTACCTGGCCCTCACATTTCTAAGACCCTTCCCCAACATTCCTCTTCCTTTGATAGTAAAAAAATAAAAAATAAAAATGGGCACCGGTCCCACAAAAAAATTAAAGACCCATACATAGTTCTCCACTTCCCCTATGTGTCTTCTTAACACATAGCAATTGGTACAATTGGCTCTACAACATTATTCTGTTGTTGTCACCTACCCTTGGTGTGGTGACAGTCCAAATTCAGCAAATTCTATTTACAGTTCTACATTTATATTGTGAAGAAGTAGATAATTATAATTCTCTCCCACAAACTTCCTGCAAATTCCTATAAGATTCTTTCCTCTGTGTCTCCCCTTTTGCTGACCCCATATTTCACCAATTTCCTATTAATCCCCTTTTCACATGCTTAATCTGGTCAAAAATTAGAATCACATGCAACACACATGGCCAGAAATGGACCAAAAGAAAGTTTTCACTTTATGTCCTCAGCATTTGTGTGGAGTTTGGCATTGCACACCAGTGCTGAGTAAAGGTGAACTGCTTTTCATGTCTTATGGCAAAACCTGATCAGTTGTTGCCATCACATGCAGTAGTCTGGTTATCCTCTCGCAAAGGTGATAAAACATGCTATGCTATCAGAATGCAGATTAAAGGCAGAATGCAGGCAATACTTAACAACAGTTATTCTAACTGTTTTTGATTACTAGATGGAGTAAAACATAGCCTCATCTGTGGAGTGTTGACAAAAATCACATATCTGAAGATTGCTCTTTTTTTTTTTTTTTTTTTTTTGCTATAGCATCAATGGTTTGATTCCAGATGTATGCCACATTATTTCTGACTGTAATGCTATACTTCTAAAATATGTTTTTTGACATACATCTTAATTTTTATCCAGGTAAGACCTTTGATGAATAGATTTTTAGTACTGTTGCAAAAAAGCATTTGCAAACCTATCCATGCTAAGTAAATATTATTAAAGTACCCTTATTCTACTCATGTCTTAATAAGTTTTGCCTCTCATACAGTTCTTCATCCTCAGAGCTATCAGTTAATAATACAAAGCATGACAGAAGAATAATAAGGACACACCATAAAGATGTGCATTAATGACCCACAACATCATAGGTTCATAGGTTCATAGGTTGATACTAGGCTATCTGCCCTAGGGCATTTATAAGCCTAGCCAGAGTGTGTTTGGCTTTCACCACCCTTTTAGATTAGTTGACTGTGCCTCTGTGTAGTAGGTCACAGAAGGTAGCCCTTTGTGCCTGTCCATTTGTCTCATATCTTCACCCCTTCCCTGTCACCCTTTATAATGCTGACTATTCATTAGGCTGACTGATGTAAATTTCATCTTATGGCATTTTCATACCCTTGCTGAAGAGTAATATCTACACCTTCCTTTGGCTAAATATGTTATCACTGTCCCTTCAGTGGTATCATTTGGCCATGTGTGAAATATGATTTCGTTTGGGGTGTGTTGAGATAATGGTGAAGTGTATGAACTTAATTTTGCACCTTGTCAAGAGTTGAAGTCCAGCATTAGGTGAAACTCTTACTGTTTGTTTTTATAAGTCTCTTCGACATATGGGTGTTGCCTATGTATCTAACCCTTTGCTTTTTATCAGTTGTAGTCCTCAGCATTTTTCCATGAAGTGTAGCAAAAACCAAATGTACTATGTGATGCTAAATGACATTTCCAGTGTTACTGCAAAATGTGTTAAGTTTTTGCCTTAGACTGCATTGCCACTGTTAACTTAGCACAAACAGCAATATGTCCACTGCACTATAGTAAAACAGCATTAGAGTAATAAACTCTGGTACATTTACTCTTCCATATGTATCATGCTTCTGGTTACCACATAAAATATCAGGGAGGAACAAACTGATATTAGTGTAATGAATACTGCTGCCTACTTATTGCCATGAGCCCCTCTGGAGGTAAGGTGGAATAATTAACATGTCAGTAAAGTTTTATTTATACTGCCAAAGGTTCAAATCCTGAGATATGCTATACAATAATGTAAATTTTCTCCATATTAATATTACTTATGCCAGTGTGTTACACATCTGTCATCAACAGAAAACCATCCTCATGTAACCATCATGTTTCTAATTTCCAACACCTTCTTCAAGCAGATGTATGTGGATGTGTTGGGTATTGTCACTCCTCCACCTTTTCTATCCCTATATCGATGTTACAGAGCAGGACACATTCTGAATGAGGAAACAAGTAATGCAAACACACTATACAGATGTTTGTAAATGTGCCATAACACAAACTCTTGTGTGTCTCTCCATCTGTCTGCCCCTCATTACCTCTTCGGTCTCATCACATTATACTGTAACATATTTATTAGGCTGATGTATGAAATATTCATATTATATTTCCTACAGTGAGGAAGCATAATGCCACATTTCACAAGGCATCCTGTCCTACACAAGTAGTTAGGATACGTGCTGGGTGATAATTATTTCAAAATACATACCACCCTTGCCATGTTTAACATACACCCAATTAACTTGCAATTTCCCTTGAAGCATGGCTGAGATATAGCAGGTCTAAAGGTTTATTTAAAGTAGGTATTAGTGCCACAGTTTGGGGAATCAACATATTTATTTTTATTTGTTTATTTATTTTGCATTTGCTTACTGGAAAAGTCTGACTGGGCAAGGATCCCATTTTCATCTGAGGCCCGGGCAGAAATGCTCCACAAAGATTAGTACAGCAAACACAGTAAATACAATACACATGTTAATAAAGTATAGTACAGAGTCAAACTTAATAAAGTAAAGTTTTAAGGCCAAGAAAGGAGCAAAAAGTCAATATACTATAAGGAGCACAGCATGTTACAATAAAAAATACAGTTGAAAGGACATTTTGTTCAGTCATTTGGTTACATTAATCAGTGGTTAGTAGAGTAACCACACATTGATTTAAAAGTATAGAAAGGAGTTGTTGCAAGCTTTCATAGAAGTTTAAGGTATGATATGATTTAATTAAATGAAGCTACCCAGGGTCAGAACAATTACATAACTAAGAACTATGTAAGTGTGACTGGAGGAGGTTTTGAAATTATTTTTGTTTTCAGTGGTCCTGATATTTATGGGGATGGTATTCCATGCTTTTGCAGCAGAAATGGAAAACAAGGAGTCCCCAGAGCTATTGTTACTTTTGCCTATGTCAGCCAGTACTTTATTGGTGGATCTTAATAGACATTCGTTAGAGTAGATATTAAGTAGCCCTTGACTCTGTCAGGATAATATAGACTGTTGTGGGCTATTGTAAACTCATTATATGTGAGCAGGTTGGGTAATACTAGCCAGGATAGTTGCTTGATTGCTATGCAGTGATGTGTCCTGAAGGGCGAGTCAGTGTCAAACCTAGTTATTTTATGGTAGCAGGTGTTTAGTTTGTTAAAGCCTGCTTTGTTTAAGTTGATGAGTATGGGAGAGACACAGAGGAATGTGGATAGTAGGTGGGTTCTTGCGATGGTGGCTTTACTGTCATTGGTGAGGTAATTTTTGCTTCTATATACTAGAGTCCCAAGTTTTTTATGGAATTTCTTTATTGTCTGTGCAATCTGCAAATTGAATTTCATGTTGTGATCAATGATAACCCTTAGAAGTTTAATGTGTTGGACATGTGTGATAGGATTGTTATTGGCTGAGAATATTACGAATGGTGGTATTGGGGTCTAAGGCTCTATCAGGATAGAATATCATTAGCTGTGATTTATTGGGGATACGTATCAGATGAGGGTTGGCTAACCAGGTTTCAACAGTGATAAAGGACTCTTGTGTCAATTCCTGGAGTTGAGGGAGTATGGTATGGAAGAAAGTTTTGGATGTGAAGTGAGAGAACTACTATTGGTGAGGGCTGGGATGAATTTGGTGAAGTGTTCGTTGAATTTAGGATAGTCATTCCTCTGTAATCTTGCAGTCATGATCATCCCATTATGACACCTTTTGCAGAATTATCTGCATACTATACTCAAATCCTTCTTCACCTCATCTTTTTTTATTTAGTTCACTGAGTTTACACCTTGTGTCACAGAGAAAGTTAGTGGGCAGGTGGATTTTTTCAAGTCAGTACTGTCCAGCGATCTAATGGCCACACATTACCACTAAGCCTGTTTGCATTACAGAAAGCTAACCAAATTAAAGTTTTCACTTTTTTTCTTCAGCAGTGAACCCTGTTTGCTTATCATCTAACATCATCCAAACAGGGAAGCAAGCACAACAATTCACTTTTGAATTAAGCTTCGGCTGTAACATGTCAAAGGTAGAGTCCAACAGAAAAAGTGTATATATGCACTGCAAGGCACCAAGTACTGCCATGACAAATGACATCATGACATGTTGCATATTAACATGAAACAGATCTGTTCTACATTTAATCACAAACAGGACATTTCCTGTCTGCTTCTTAATTGCTCAAAGGGTGGCAGTGAGCACCATTGAACACTGTTACTTCACATTCAAAGTTCAGCACCTCAAATTAGAATCAAGCAGGAGCTAATACTTTGTCAACATCTGTGCAAATGCGTTTCTCAGCACTGCGTATTAGGAAGAGATTTTGAACAAAGATAAGTACCGTTACTGGATGTTATTACTTAATTATATGGAAATGGCTTACTGTACTCAGCTGAACTGCAGTGAACTGTGTGGTTACCTGAACACATCATTCTAGACATTTACATCTGCACTGCAGCACTTACACTTGCAAATTCTATACAACCAGATAAAGCCTTGGCATACATACTTCATCATTACTTAGCTCTACTGCATTGGGACATTAAGGATTGTTTTGTATCAACAGTGAACTTTACCCATGCGTGAGCAGATATTGCTAATATCAGTAGCATTCATTAAGGTTTACATACCGTCATCATAATCTGATGATTCATGAATACCTCATTGCCCATCCTGTGTTTCACAAGCATGTGTGCCTCATCAACATAATATCATGTAGAACAGGTACATTTCAGTCTCAGTTCTACAATATTCATTAATGACAGCATGGCTGACATAAGTCAGAGGCATGCATCTATTATTGATCAGAAAATTGCACTTACGCCTTCATATCAACAAATATGGTTTTGCATCAAAACTTCAGCACAATATCTTCTCTGACACAGAATGAGAAACTAATCCTATGTAACTGCACTGTCATAGTATAGTAGTCAGAATTGTTTGATGGCACTTGCATTACACACTGTGTTCTCTAGCTTGTGTAACTAGATATGTAGGGGGTTCTAATCTCATAGCAGTCAATTTGTGCTTGTCTTTATATGATTGTGCACAGTCATGTAAATGTGACCTTATGTACTGCTGACCTCACTGTACTAGCAGTTTGGTGAAGCTTTTACACTGCAGGGTGAGTCTAGATCAATGTCAGACCCTTATCCCAACATCACCTTCTCTGCTACGCAATGCTGATGCCATCCTCTATGAAGTCCACTCTTAAACAGTAGAAATTAGACTTCTGTGGTGGTTCTTGTGTTAAGTACCCTGTCCTTTAGATAGGTAGGTAGGGGTTCTAATCTTACAATGGTTAATGTGTGTGTGTGTGTGTGTGTGTGTGTGTATGTGTGTGTGTGTGTGTGTGTGTGTGTGTGTGTGTGTGTGTGTGTGTGTGTCATGGTGGGACCTTAGCATCACTGGGGGATTAATTCAGCAGCTGTGCTCATTTGACTCACACTCATGAGAAACATGTACATGGCCAGATCAATCCCACATCCATTTTTTTCCATCTGTCCACAAACACATATTGTTTTCAATACACTGGTGAGGTCATCCTTTTAAAAATGCACTCTCACACCATTAAGACAGACTTCTCTTGTGGCATGTGCATGTAGATTGTGTCAGTACATAGGTAGGGGGTTTGAATATTTCTGTAAGACTCTTCTGATTTGGTGTGTGTGCAAACATAAATGGATTCAAGAGTGTCTAACACCTCATAGCAGTGAGAATCTCACATGGCCATAAAAGTAATTTTTGCACACATCTCCTTTGCATGACAGATCTGATATCACCCATTCGTAGATGTAGAGCCTACACAGAGTGCATCCATTTACATAGCCACAATGGGCTCTCGGCAATGCACAATGCATATTAATGATGTGTGGCACTCCTAAGTGAGGTTTCACGATGCATCCCAGTAGTGGTGGCCACAAAACCTCATAGAACAACACAGATAATGAATACATGTACAGGAGAGCACAAATGGTCTGCCCTCATACCTCTCAACCTCTTAGCACAAGGAAATATGTACAGTGGGGGCAAAGGCCAAAAAATAGGGACAGGGATGTATTGCCCTTATAAACTTAGAAATTTGACAGAATAAAAGGTTATGCATTAGCACACATGTTCTGAAGGTTATGAAGTCCAAAACGAAAATGTCTGTCAATATTTAGTGACTTACATCCTGAATAATTATTAAAAAAGCAAATTTCATGAGGATGAGGATCACTGCAAAAATATTAGCCAAAACCCTGGAAAAACTGCAAAAACTAGTTATGTCTGTATACTTTGGATTTTCTCCTACTTTTTTTTTTTTTTGCCATGTTTGCATGATGCACCACAGCATTTGGCTATGCTTAACTCCCTTGCACAAAGGGACCACCAATGTATCAGACAGATCTGAAACATCCAAAAATAGAAACTGGATGCTTTCAATTCCTATTGCTGAGCAACGCTGGGCATTGAGCAAACCCATAAGCAGGGCTATGCTATACTCATACTGTCAACTTAACAATGAATACTAAAATACATGACCTCATGTAACTAATCTTGTGACGACATGGGTTGAGTGTTATGCTAGAGTGCAGATCAATCTGGATTCTAGTCTGGAGTATACAAACTTCATTTATACTGTTGTGACATTGCAGCTTATACAAGTAAATTGGCACTCTAATGAAATAACCTTGGAATTGCATTGGTTGAAAGTTATATGCTGATACATTTGAAAAAGCTGCACACCACTTAGCATCATGCAAACCCTTTTACCATATTTGTATGATGGTAAGAAGTGCTCAGCTTTTTTGACTGTATCAAAATAATAATTGGCAGGAAAACATGATATTTAAAGGTGAACTAGTGGGAATTGCACATTGGATATTGAGCTTGAACTTATGCAGAAATGTCAGGTGTTGGAGAGGGTGTGCAATTCAGAGCACAGCGCTGGGATGTCCTGGAGTCCAAGATCTTTATTGGGCTCCTGATTAAGGATCATGGGCCCTGCCTGCAGGAAAACTATACCAGCTCAAAATATAAACCTGAAGCCTGGTCTAGTTTGGCAAGGGCTTTTTCCAGTGTAACCTGTATCCCACACACTGGAGGAACAATGTCATTATCATTTTGATGACCTCCACCAGAGGAAAAGGGATACCCTTGATCAGTGGATCAGGGAGTGTCAGGTAGGGATCAACCCAAAGAGGTGTATGTATACATTTCATTTAGTACTCATAAATATTCAAGCTGAATGTGGTAAAAACTGGTATTCATAATGCTTTTTTTATTTTTCTGTCTTTTCACAGCTGCAGAAGAGAAGGCCTGAAATGTCAGGTCCCATGCAAGGCGATTGGCCAGGATGCGAGAAGCATGTAGCATGTAAGCATAATTATATAAAGTACTGTTATTGCAGCCATACAGTTGTATGAACTTGGGAAAGCATACCTGAAGTGCAAACATAAGTATGCATGCATTACTTTGTAGCATAAATTTTATAAATACTTATTTCTGCTGAATTCCCAGTTTTAAGAATCAGTATTTTGGGCTGTTCATTGCAAGATTTATGGATGTCTGACAAGTAATTTATATTGAAGTCAATAAATAATGAGTGTCAAAATGTATGTTAACACAAATCCTATGCAACTATCCATGTGAGTAAGAGCAATATTTGAAATATGGTCCTAGTTATGGGTCATTTTACACCCATTATTTTATGATATGTCAAGATATCCTACTCTAAAAGGTGGAGAGGTATGGTCTCTAATGCAAATGCAGTTGCACATTCTCAGCTAACAGTGAACATGAATCTATAAATTGTAAAAGGAAAGAGTGCTTGCATTATGTTGTATTCCAAAGAAAAAGTACACTATTACAGTAGTCACTGCTTGTGGGTTCTAATACCACACTCCCCAAATATAAAGCTCAGCTGATCACAATACTGTTTTAGCCTGTCATCAAATAATACACAGTACTGATCTGTAATCATCATTATAGCATTTGAAGTGCAGACCTCTAGACCTGTGACTTGAATGGGCTGCTGTCAAGTGTAATCAGTGTACATGGAACATACGCATGTGCAATATATGCACCCATGAATCATTGCTTGATGCAATATGATCTGTACTATAGTGTGCATGTGTTAAGAACAGGGTAGTATTCCAAGTAATAAAGCAACTTCTTTGCAGGTGGTATTGTTAAAAGTAAAATGAAACAGAGTTGAATAAATTAATTGTATAAAGCTTTGCACATTATCTGTGAAATTACTAATGTTCTCCTTTTTTCTCTAACCATACCCCTTCTCTTCTCATTTATGGATTTCTTGTTAGATATTTTTGCTATTATTATTATTTACATAATCATATTTCTTATTATTATGTTATATGGTATTACTTTTTATGTTTTATTTATTATGTATACTTTTATATTGCTTTGTTGTTAAATACGTTTTCATTTTTATTATTTATCATTGTGTTTATAATTATTATTATTTAAAACATTTTATAATGATTTATTATTGTTTCTTTATTTTTTATTATTTTCGTTTATTTGGTTTATGTTTTATTTAATTTCTGGTTTTAATTTTATTTATATTACTACTACAGCAGAGCAGGGTAGGCTGGTTCCCCGCGATCCACCTACACTCGGTCCACCTGCTGAAGCACCAAGGCCCAGCACTTCTGGGCTGTAACCTGGTGGCACCCCCTCCCTGCTGCCCTTGCCCAACCTGACCTTCAGGTAGTTGTGCCCCAGAGGTCAGGCTTGTGTTCCGCTCTGGGAGTAGAGACAGAAGGGTTGCATTCATCACCCAAGTGAAGCTGCCATGTGTGGTGGTCAGACATGTGGAGAGCCTGCTTTCCATCCTGGTACAACAGACCGGCCATAGCCAAAGGTGTCAGGCACTGCAGCCAGGGGCACAGTGATGGAACAGTTCTGACAGTCCACTGTGTGAGGACTTGAGTCACACTGTTACCATGCCTAATGTATGTGGGACCTTGATACCCCAACCTCTCCCTAAACCAAGGTGTTCACCCCCCTTTTGTGTCCTTTACCAACTTTGTCTCTTCTCTTGTATGTCTTGTCTGTCTGCAACTACTTCCTCACCTTCCCAACTTGCCTACCCCAGACATGCCTATGTCCCTTCCCCAACATTCCAGTCTCTCCTTAAAAAAAGGGCACCTGCCCCCCCCAAAAAATGTTGTCTGATACATAGCTCCCCATTTGACATGTGTCTACTTGACATGCTTAATTTGATCCAATTGGCTTTACAATGCAATTATGTTGTTGTCACCTCTCTCTCTGGAGGTGACAATCCAAATTCAGCTAAAAGTCTGTACATGTGCTCAGTTGTTACTGTTGAAGAAATGGATTGCTATGATTCTTATCTACACCCTTCCTACACATTCCTGCCTTCCTTTCACTTTGTTTTCCCCCTGCTTGCTCCCCATTTCACTGCTTTCCTATCTTTCCCATTTTCTTTAACTCATTCACTCTGGAGCAGCTCAAAAAATGTTGCCTACTTACTTACACCATAGGAACAACAGTGCAGCCTGAGCTCATTTTCAGAAAATTCATTTGTAATACCATACAGAAAACAAATGTTCACAACTCTTTAAGTATAAGAGCTAGACTAAAAATGTAAATTCAAAAGTTGTTCAGCAGACACAGCCCTTTCCAACAGTGTAAATATTGATAGTCTGTATCTAAGTCATTATTAAATATTTGCCAAGCAATGTTGATATTCTGCATATTGTTTACCTTTTTGGAAAAAACAAAGCACAATATCTTGGTCAATGTACCATGTGGACCCATACAATTTGTCTTTAATTTGTTTGTATGAATGTCTGCTTTAAAATGATACCTTAACCATTACTGTGTGATGCTCCTTTATGGAGATTTTCATGGAAATATGATTAATATAATACTTCTCATAATTCATAAATAAACAAAGCATAATAGCTCATCACCTGTAAAAGACAGAGGCTACATATCGGTATAAAAGTTGTGTGGCTCAATATCAGCTTCAAAATGATGCATCATTTGTGTCATCACCATGCTCTCTTGCAATAAACATAATAATGAAAAGCATTGGAAATGTATAATTTTCATAATCCTATAATACTAAGCAAACTGTTATATCTGTACATGTGTACAGCACACAGACACCATTATTTTACAATGTTGTAAGGAGTAATACTGTTTCAAAATGAGGTATTACTTGGCACACTGACATGTTCCCTTGCAAAGTTATTTACCAAAATATGAAAAAAATATAATTTCCATAAACTAAATCCTAAACAAACTTGATATCTGTACATGTGTACAACATACAGCCACAGTTCTTTTACCATGTTGGAACTATTAACTGTATTCAAAATGATGTATTACTTAGCACATTGGCATGCTCCCTTGCAAAGTTATTTGCCAAAATATGAAAAAAATGTCATAATTTCCGCAACCTAAGTCCTAAACAAACTTTGATATCTGTACATGTGTACAACACATAGACATGGCTCTTTGACCATGTTGGAATTATTAATACTCACTTCAAAATGAGGTATTACGTAGCACACTGACATGCTCCCTTGCAAAGTTATTTACCAAATTATGAAAAAAATCATAATTTCCATTACCCAAGTCCTAAACAAATTTGGATGTATGTACATGTGTAGAACATACAGACACAGTTATTTTGCCATGTTGGAACTATTAATACTGTCTTCAAAATGAGGTATTACTTAGCACATTGACATGCTCCCTTGCAGAGTTATTTACCAAAATATGAAAAAATTCATAATTTATATAACATAAGCCCTAAGCAAACTGTGATATGTGTACATGTGTACAGCGCAACACCACATTTCTTTTACTACGTTGTAAGGACTAATACTGTCTTAAAAATGATGTATTACTTAGCACGTGGACATCTTTCCTTAGCTAAGTCATTCACTAAAATATGAAACAATATCATATTTTTCATGACCTTAGTCCTAAAAATTACTTTTCCCATTTTGTAAGTACTAATACTGTTTTCAAAATACAGTTTTAGTCAGCATGTTGATATGTTCCCTAGCAAAATGATTTACCAAAAAATGAAAATGATAATTTTCATGGCCTAAGTCATAAACAATTTGTGATATATGTATATGAGTATCGTGCACAGCTACACTTCTCTTACCATTTTGCAAGTACTGATACTGTCTTGAAAAAGTGGGTCTTATACAGCATGTTAACATGTTCCCTACCCCAGTTATTACCTAAAATATGAAAAATATAATATTTTTCATGACCTGAGCTATAAATAAGCTGTGATATGTAAATAAACTGTGATATCTATACATATGTACAGCATACAAAGTTCTTTTACCATCTTGCAAGTACTAATACTGTCTTCAAAATGCAGTGTTAGTCAACATGTTGAAATGATTCCTACCACAGCTATTTACCAAATTATAAAACATATAATACATTTCATGACCTGAGTCATAAACAAACTGTGATAGCTGATGACATCTTTCCCTACCATACCTACCAATCAGGAAAACCCTAACTGACTATTAGAGTAGCTGTGGGTACAAATTCTGGTAAACAAAAACATTCTTGCTCTAGTCAAAATACTGCATGATTGGATACTGACAAGGGGATACAGAAAGGACACATAAAGAAAACAAAGCAGGCTCAGGACTGCCACTCTACTAATGAAACCTGGTCAGGTGTGGGGCTTCAATGGCACTTGAGGGCACCTGAAGTGTCCCATACCAGTGCTGACTACCCACTCAGACTGCTGATACCAGCACTGTCTCATGATTTATTTCAGTATCAGCAGTCTTCCTTACCTCTGCGTTTTCCACTTCCACCTGTCCTTTCAGCAATGGATATAAGGAATCAAAGGGGGAACTAACCTAATGACTCTTGCCCTGACCTAAATACATTTTCTTTATCTGAAGGGATGGAGAGTGACAGGAGAGTAATTCACAAAAAAATATGAAACATATAACTACAATGGACACCCTTATCTGTATTTTACAATAAAAATAATGAGAAAAAAGAAAATAAAGAAATTGGGGGAGAATTCTGCATGACTCCTCAATGATAGAAACAAAATCTGGCATATTCATTCAACAATGTGATAATGACAGCTAGTAATGTGAATAACAGTTACAGCTGCTGAGGGTTGTACCTGACAAGTGATAATGACTCCGTGTTATATTGTAACTGCACACATTGTCAATTAATAATGTGATAATGACTTGCATTTCATTACTGCAAGGTTCATCATGCTCAGACAAGCATGACAATTGCTGCGCATAACCTGTTGAGCAGAGACATTCATTACATTCATGGTGCAGATGTAATGTAAGACACAGTCATTGCCATCTGTTAAAGAAAGACCAGAGTAAATTAATAAAAGTAGTTTGATACATATATTATTGAACCCTTCCTTCTCACCTAAATTCTACACATGACAGACAAAGCCATGAATATTGTCCAAAATATATGGTTTTTCCATACCATGATAAGTGTACAAGTAATAACATGTATCTCACTGACCATCCTGCTGATTAGAATGAGGCACACAAATAAAAAGGTCAGAAATATATAGAGTATACATTTCAGCAAGATCCTGTCTGGTGCCCTGCAGAGTTCTACAGGAGCAGAGAGACAAAAGAGAGACTTTGGAGTGATTAAGTATAATTTTTCTGCATTTTCTTGCTGCCTTTAGCTAATTCCACCTAAAACACCAATTTTCTAGAGTTTATGTGATTTAAAAAGCTTGTTTCAGCTACATATTGTAATTATTTTACTACCTGTACTTTAACAAAGTTGTTTTCTGTTTAAATTACCCGTTTAACCGTTGTAGGCTACAAACTCAAGTGTGATAGCCATTTCTGTGCATTTAAAGTGTTTTTCTTTATTGTATCTGCTTTATTTTCTGAAAAAGCACAAAACAAACAAAACATACTTACTTTCCCACCTTTCTATGCTAATATAGTGCAGTTTTCAGGTTAGTGCTGAGTTCAGGGCTGTGTTACAAGTTTCTTTGTTTGCCCATACCTTACTTGGATAGAAGGAAGTTTCTCTGTTCACTGTGAGAGAGGGAGCTTTGAGCAGCCTATCTGTCCCTGGAGGAGTGGTTTCAGCCCAGAAATTAGCAGTTTATTGGCCATTTTGGGCTAATTTCTATCTCTTTCATTTCCCTACTATAAAACCCGCATTTGCGCGATTTTGCGTGCCGGGCAGCACCAGTTAGCTAGGGTATAATTATTCCCGGCTCCACAAAGTCTACTCTTCAATTTTTACCTTGGAACTAGACAAACTTTCAACTTAAGCACTCAAACCATTCACTTCTCATACCGGCACTTGCTCAAAACTCATAGCAAGCACTAATAAACCTTAGCACTAGACCCACCCTATACTGTAGAGAAGGACAAGGCCTTACCAGCCAATCAGTAAAACAGTTCACTGTACCTATCCAGGCTTGTCCAAAGGGCAGTTTCAGGTGTACTCTCCAGTCCAACTACTGAATCTGGGCATTTTGAGGCAATGTTACAATTGCCTCATATACACAGATAACCCTCTCCTCCATCCACCAAACACTAATACATGCGAGAGATGCAATTATACAGCCAAACTGGAGGCTAAGCTCTCTCAACCCAAGACTGGACCAGAAGGTCAAGAGGAGTAGGGAATGACTTGCACCACACTACCAGTCTCACATAGACCTATGAGACCAGCACCGGCAAAATCACGCATAAATACACTAAAACATACTCAGAGGCTCTAAATAAAAATCTGCAGAAGCAATAGAGACCTCAAAAGCAGACATCCAAGCAACCTCAGCCCCCCCAACACAAACTATGAAACACATACTTCACAAAACCAGTGTGCCATACAATCACAGCGCTTAAGGCAAAATAACAGACCCAACACACTAGTAATAGGTGACTCTATAGTCAGGCACACTGATGTCCCACTCACTAGGCTGAACAAGGAGAAGGTTATTGTTAGCTGCCTGTCGGGTGCCAGGATTCGCCACATAACACAAGCACTCAGGTTACTCCAGAGCAAGTACAAATATGACTCTGTCCATGTTGGTGTGAATGACCTGAGCTGTACCTCCCTGGACTACATGAAAAGAGACATGGAGGAGCTCTCTGATCATGTAGCCCAGGCTGGTATGACCCTGACTCTGAGTAGCATCCTGCCCTCACCAAGAATGATACCACAGTATAGAGAAAAAAATGATCAATTTCAACAAATGGCTAAGCTTCTGGTGTCATTCAAAGGGGATCCAGTGTCTGTCAGCCTGGGATGACATGCTCGACAACCCACGCTGCTTCACTGGAGACGGCTTGCACCTGTCACCCTTAGCCTTTTGAATACTGGCCAAGGCTCTTGCCACCTCCATAGTGCCCTTTTTAGGAAAGGCTCAAAAGACAAACCCACTGCCTTAAATAGCACAAGTAACAAAAAACTGAGGGTAATGCTACTCAATGCCAGAAGTCTAAACCTCAAAATGCATGCATTCGAGGCACTCCTCAGTATGGAGAAAATCGATATATGTGCAGTAACAGAAACCTGGTTTAAGGCTCGAGAGAGCACCCCAGCACTAACAGGCTATAACTCATACCATCCATTTTGGCCACAAAACCCACACCAAAATAAAAAAGGTAGGGGAGTATCCATATTCATCAAGGATACCCACACCTCCAGGTTAGTGGCACAGCACGATGCTTCAGAGATCATCCACGTGCAACTAACAAAAGGCAAAACTGCTATTCAAATTATAGCTTTCTACAGCTCAACTGCCATGTCCCAGAACCTCCAGTCTGCATTCTTGGAAACACTGGGAAACATAAAGGTCCTACCAGACACCCTGAAATTGGGTGATTTCAATTACCCAAACATTAACTGGGAGACCTGCTCAACTACAAACTCCCTTGCCCAACATTTCCTAGAATTTATAAACTCAAACACCCTGGATCAACTGGTCAACACCCCCACCAGAGGTGACAACATATTGGACGTGGTCATCGCCAAAATGGGCGACCGGTGTTCCACACCGGAAGTCAACCTCTCACTGGTTAGATCTGACCATAAACTGATCACTCTGGATAGTCACATTCCACCATCACCCCCGGTCAAAGAAACCACTGTGAAAACTTTTCAAAAGCAAACTTCATGTTACTTAAGACCAAGGTGGGAAGTTTCAAAGCCCCCATGCTAAAGGATAATGCTGTCCAAGCTGCAAAATCCTTTACTAATGCATTCTATGGGCACCTACAAGAATGCATGGATTGTGCTATCCCAAACAAAACAAAGACTCACTCCTGCCAGAAAAGGAAACCAGTCTGGTGGACCCCTGCCATAAATAAGCTATACAATAGAAGGAGGAAACTAGTACAGAAAAGAATAAAATCCCAAGAAGGGAAGACATCCCTGATCAGTATCAGCAAGAAACTATGTTCCCTCATAAAATCATCCAAAGCTAGCTTTGAAAGAAAAATTGCCATGGACTCCAAAGATAACCACAAGGCATTCTTTAGCTATGTCAAGAATCTAAGTGGC
The DNA here is from genome assembly GCF_019279795.1 of Protopterus annectens. Lineage (NCBI taxonomy): Eukaryota > Metazoa > Chordata > Ceratodontiformes > Protopteridae > Protopterus > Protopterus annectens. The sequence goes on from NC_056731.1 coordinate 1,439,394,432, forward strand.
AATTCTCAGATTTGCTTGGAGTTAGTGCAGAATGGCACAAAATACACTGAACCGACTGATATGGCCAACATCCTTGCAGACAGGTTCAGTGCAAACCTCACCCCCCTCATACCCCCAAAAGGGCCCATAACTATACCAGAAGAATGTAGTGCCCCTGAAATCAGACACTCAGGTTAAACCAGCCCTCTCTAAAGCCAAAAACACAGCATCAATGGGACCAGATGGTGTCCCAGGCTGTGTCCTACATGAGCTCAAAGATGAACTAACCCCTCACCTAAACACACTGTTTAAACTCAGCCTCTCCACAGGCTACGTGCCCACAGAGTGGCACACAGCAATGGTTATTCCACTCCACAAAGGTGGAGCCACAATAGACCCTGTGAACTATCACCCTATAAGCCTGACTAGCTTGGTCTGCAAAGCTATGGAGCACATCATCCTGGATCTCATTAACAGAGACATTGGAAACCTCCAAACACTGAACCCTACCCAGTTCGGCTTTGTTAAGGGCAGATCATGCCTCCTAAACCTAGTGGACTTCTATGAGACAGTTACCAAGGATATAGACAAGGGAAAGGTGGTCCACACAGCCTACCTAGACCTCGCAAAGGCCTTTAACACCATTCCCCACTCAGGTATTATGGACAAGCTCACCAGCCTGAACATAAACCCCTACTTCACGAGATGGGTTGCCAACTGGCTCACAGACAGAACCCACATGGTAAGAGTTGCAGGAGATAGGTCTGACTCTGAACTGGTTACAAGTGGTGTTCCCCAGGGCTCAGTCCTAGGACCCCTCCTGTTTGGCATATACTTCTCAGAGGTACAGGCAAGCACAGGGAGGACTATGGCTGATCAAGTCCGCAGACGATTGCAAACTAGGGGCTATAATTGACTCTACAGCTGACACAGATATCCTTCAAAAGGGTCTCACTGACACAGATACCTGGTGTCAAAACCATGGCCTCAAGCTAAATGCCAAAAGTGCATAGTCATCTCCTTTGGAAAAAACAAAGTACCCACAAACTACCACATAGGTGGTAGCCACCTAAATATGGAAGACATAATAAGGGATCCGGGGACCCAAGTAGATAGTAACCTCTCATTTGATAATCACATTGCCAAAGTGGTTAGAAAATTCTTCTATGTGGCCCTCCGAATCACAAAAGGATTTGCATCCAGATCAAAAGAGGTCATTGGGCCCCTCCATGCATCACTCATCAGACCCATTATAGAGTATAATGCCCCATTTGGGATGTACCTTACAAGACACTTGCAACAACTGGAAATACCACAGAAGTACCTCACCAAGAGGATCACTGGCCTCAAGCAGATGCCCTATGCAGCTCGACTGAAGAAACTCCAGCTGTACTCAGTTGCATACCACCTACTGCGAGGTGATCTCTGCATGACATACAAGGCCATGTCCAATCCAGAATTGATGGACATGCTCCACCTAAAGAAAACCATATACCTTCGAACCACATGCTCCAAGGATCTAAACCTCACCACAACAATAAATAGTACGTGCTGGAGGGATAGATTCCTGTCCCAGAGACTTGCCATGCTCTTGTTAAGATTCCAATCTACATTAGGCAGAGCTCCTCACTAACCCTCTTCAACAGAAGCCTTGATGAGTGGATGGGAAACAGAAAGTTTACCCCAGGGATCACCTGAATGGCTTTGCTGTACAGAGGCACAGGGAATTAAACTAAGGAGTCGGCAAAAGACAGCACATTCCGGCTAGGCTTATAAATGCCTTCGGGCAGATAGCCTAGTACCTACCTATGAACCTGTATCTATACAATCTGGTTGATCCATGTTAAGAACTAGTCCAAAATAAAACTAACTTTTATCTCACTGAACCATCCATCTGATTAGAATTAGATGCATAAGTGGCAAAGGCAGAAATATTGTCCCAAGTATTTGGTTGATCAATGCTGCAATTAGTGTAAAATCAGTAATAACATTCTGGTGTCAATGGCTTGACTTTGACCCAGGGAACCCAGGTTCCATGAGTAGCCAGGGCATCTCCTGGAGCTGGCTTGGAGAAGACAAGTGTGCCTATTCTGGAAAGGAGGGCTGATTCAAGTAGCATAGTGTGACAAACCCCAAGAAAGTAGAGAATGCAAACACAGAAGTGGCCTGGTATCTGCATTTCACTTGCAAATGCACAATTGCCTTTATTCATTATCTATCTATATCTGTATCCATATCATTATTTCCCCTAGTGATCTCTTCTGCAGCCTGTTCATGTATGCAAAAGCACTTCCCTGACCACCAAATGAAACATTTCTCCCAACAAGCCCTTCTGTGCTCTATGTATGCACAAGCACTCCTCTGACCACCAAATAAAATATTTCCCCCAACAATCCCTTCTGCAATCTGTCCAGGTATTCACAAGCACTCCCATGACAACTAAGTGAGACATATCTAGTAATGATCCTTTCTGCAGTCCATCCATGTATGCAGATGGACTCCTCTGAGCAGAAACTAAAACATTTCCACCAGTGATCCATTCTGCAGTCTGTCGAGAGATGCACAAGCACTGTCTTGACCATCAACTGAAATATTTTCCCCAGAGAGCCCATCTGCAGTCTATCTGGGAAAACATTTCCCTCACTGATCCTGTCTGTAGTCTGTCCAGGTGTGCACAAACATCCCACTGACAACCAAGTGAAAGGTTTCCTGAAACTATACCTTCTTCAGCCTGTCCAAGTGCGCATAAGCACTCCTCTGACCACCAAATGAACCATTACCCCAACAATCTTGTCTGCCATCTGTCTAGATATGCAGAAGCACCCCCTTGACCCCCCCCCCAATTATCCATTTTTGCAGTATGTTCAGGTATGCACAAGCACTCTGCTGACCACCAAATTAAACATTTTTACCAAGGAGCCCTTCTGCAGCCTTTTCAAGTATGCACAAGCACTCCCCTTACAGTAACATGAAAGAGGTTGAGAGGTATGGAATCACATAAGATAAAGTATATTAGCTCAATGAAAAATGACCAGTGATTTGAATGAGACTGCTCACAAACATAACATATAGCTAACTAAAAATAAGATCTAAACATCTAAAATAAGAACAAAGGCATTCACAAGCAAGGATTCAGGGAGTGATTATCTCCACCTTGTTTAGTTGTCTGCTGTGGGTCGGTCAATTATTGCAAGACACAGAGACAGAATCTTCAATTCAGACACATGGTAAAGCTGCACAGAAAAATACCACATTGTCGTCTCTTTTCCATTTTACTGAATAGAATACTGTGCTGTCAGAGCTGACTGAGCTAATGTTCTCCCTGCCAGTCCCCTCTCTACTCTAGTATAGGCATCCCTCTATATGCACAGACAGACACACACACACACACACACACACACACACACACACACACACACACACACACACACACACACACACACACACACACACACACATATACCAGTTACATGAAAGAAAGGGTTAACACACACTTACAAAGCAGTTCAATGAACGTTAACACTGCAAGCAAAGCATAACACTTCTGTTCCATAAACCATAAGGGAAGGGATGTTTTTTTTACAAAACTGAGTGTAGAAGGGAAAAACGTGACTCCCCCTTATGCCACTGGTTCAGATTAAGTAACAGAAACATAATTGAAACCTAGAATCTCATTTATAATGAACAAATGAACTATCTTTAACTATTATATTCACAAAAACTAACAACTCTTTCAGCTGAAAGGACACCAACAGCGGGCAAGAAAAAATAAGCAAACCCAAGCTAGCAATAGTAAGTTGGTTTTCAATACAGCAATTGGCTACAGTTTCTCGCCCATTTCAACTTAAGTGCCTCATCTCCAAACTCTTACACTCATAGTTAATGGGTTACAGAAAAGTCAAGTAAGCTAATACAAAATTATCTGTCTGTGAATTGGGTGACAAAGCTATTAAACACTATAGTAAATAAGTCCAGTGTGTTTCTAAATCAGCACTATCTATCCACCAAGAAGTTCAAAGCCGATGCTGATTTAGTCTTACCCATTGACCTGATCATTGTCTACAGCTGCTACTACTATCGCACAAAGCCAGTCTCTTGTCTTTAAACAAATTTTTTCAAACCCTTATTTAGGCTTCACTATCAAACATCGGCTACAGCACTTGATTAATTGATTTAATCAATACTTCTCAGAGGTGGTCAGGGAGACAACAACCAATTAAAAGTGCCATTCTTTCTTTCTTTCTTTCTGTATTGGTAAGGGCAATTCTATGAACAACCAAAAGAACATTTATCATATTTAGACAGTTTATGCTATTAGGAAATGAAATATGAGTTGTCCATTGTGTATGCATTTGTATTTGACCCTGTAAGTCAACTTTGCTTACTACAGACAATGCTGTTTCTAAAAAGTATGCAGAAAATGCATTCAGGATCGGCTTGCTGTGATCATGCAGGGCAAGCCGATTTTCTCAAAAAATTCAAATATAAGCACCTGGCAACCTTACAATGAAAAGTAAGTTGAGAAGGTAACTGACAATGTTCGGGTATCTTTTCAACTTATTTTTTAACAGTGGCGCTAAAATAAGTCTGTAAAATAACTTGCACCTGTGGAAGGCACTTAGGTGTAATAGCATACAATTTGTAGCGTCTCGCAGAGGACTCGAGTTTAAGCACAGAGGCACCATGTGACGGTACTCGGTGTTATTTAAAGACTTATTGCACAATAGTAAGCGGCAGCAGTCTAATTGATTGTATATAAAAGTATAATACATACTTGTAAAAATTATGTTGATACTCTATTTCGAACCCGGTACCATCTGATTTCACCAATGATGCATTAATCCATCCAGCCACAGAGTCAGTTAATTAGCAAATGTATTGTAAACAATCAATACTAATTGTCAGATGTTCTCAATAAAGCATGTTTGCATGATGCTGTGTATCATGCAGCATCGTTCATTAAGGTTGATAAAATAGTAATTCAATAATAGGAACCTGCATGTGAACTTGGTAAAGTAATACATCTGGACAAAGCCATACACAATGTGAAGACAAAGGGCCATCACTAAAGGGACTTGTTGTAAATATTGCTCTTACAAACTTAGAAACATGATAGAATAACAGGTGTTGCATTATTATTAATTGATTACACGTGGAAATAATGTTCATTCATGGTAGCAGACCAAGGCAGCTAAGCAATAAATCCAAAGTCCATAAAGATGAGCTTAAAGATGAAAACTGAGTCTCAGTACAAAGGAACAAAACTTTTATTCAACTTAACATCGGTAAGCGCTTTCACCACAAGGGCTTCCTCAGACCGTACGGTCTGAGGAAGCCCTTGTGGTGAAAGCGCTTACCAATGTTAAGTTGAATAAAAGTTTTGTTCCTTCATACTGAGACTCAGTTTTTGTCTTTAAGCTCATCTTTATGGACTTTGGATTTATTGCTTAGCTGCCTTGGTCTGCTACCGTGAATGAACATTATTTCCACGTGTTGTTATATTTTTACTTTCACGGTAGCGTTTATCTTGTTGAAGTGCGGATTGTTGTTTATTTTCATTATTAATTGATTCACTTAATTAGCAGGTGTATGCAACAGCAGTTTAGCATGCAATTATCTATATAATGTGTACAATACACCTGCTACTCAACTGACACTGTAGCACTATCTGTTAAATGCATTGATGGTATTTTGTTTTGGTTCAGATGATACTGCATTCAAAGGCAGGTGTATCTCTCATTTCAAATACTTGTATCTGTACATCAAGATTAGAAATTGTGGTATTTATTAATCTAAATCATCAGCTGTTTATGCACTCAATGCAGTAATAATGAGATGTCTGGAGCTAGATGGTACTGATATCCAATAAATGCTAATAAGCTACTTTTTACCTTTGCTGCATGATGCTGTGCATCTCACACTATCTTGTAATGATTCTTTAAAGAAAAGAAACAGGGAAAAATTGGAAAGTGGTGAAATTGGGAGTAAGCAGGAAGAAAAACAAAGTGAAAAGAATGTAGGAATGTGCCGGAAGGGTGTAGGTAAGAACCATAGGTATCCATTTCTTCAACAGTAACAACTGAGCGCATGTGCAGATTATTAAATGAATTTTGACTGTCACCTCCAGAGAGTGGGGTGACAACAAAATAATTGCTTTGAAGAGGCAAATTGGACTAAGTTAAGTGTGTCAAGTGGACACCTGTGAAAAATGGAGAGCTATGTATGGGACAATATTTTTTTGGAACATGTGCCCTTTTTTTTATTAAGGAGAGAGTGAAATATTGAGGAAGGGAAATAGGGAAGTCTGGGGCAGGCAATTTGGGAAGGTGAGGAAGCATTTGCTCACTGACAAGACATACAAGATAAGAGACAGGGTTGGTGAAGGACACAAGAGGGGGTGAACACCATTGTTGGGGTGAGGGTGAGGGAACTGCAAACCTATGGATATCATGTTTGATGACAGTGAGAATCAAGTCCTTACAAACTGGACTGTCATCACTGTTACCTCACTGTGCTCATGACTGCAGTGTTTGATGTCCTCATGTCCTTGTATTATTCAGGAAGATGATAGAGAGCAGTGTCACCACATAGTGTAGGTGTGCACTAGTTGTGTGGTCCACAATCCTATGCATCAGACCTGGCAGTTCAGCTCAAGTGACAAAATCACCATCCTCTAAATCTGCTCCCAGAGGGAACCACAGGCCTATCCTGTGGGGCAGAACAACCTGAGGGTCCAGATAGGGGAGGAGCAGCAAGGGGGGGGGTGCCACCAGGTTGCAGCGCAGAAGTGCTGGGCCTTGGTGCTGTAGCCAGTGGAGGGAGTATAGGCAGACCACAGGGAACCAGCCTACCCTGCCGTGCTGTAGTAATAACATAAATAAAATTAAAATTCAATAATGAAATAAAACATAACATAATATAATGGGCAGAATAACATTAAATAACATATCATAAATTAATATGAAAAAATAAATATAATTTTAAACACAATGATAAGAAATAAAATGTATTTAACAGCAAAGCAATAGGAAATTATATATAAAAACAAAACAGAAAAATATGAATATATACATAATATAAAACAATACAAATAATAAAAAATAAAGAATACATAAAAAAACAAATGAAGAGAAGGGGTGGGGTGAGAGGAAAACAAAGAAATAACGTTAATAACTGCACAGATAATATACAAAGCTTTTTACAAATAGTTTACTATATTCTGTTACATTTTGCTTTCAACTACCAAATGCTAATTAATACCTTTATTACTTTGAATACTACACGGTTAACACATAACACAGACACAGTATACAACAGATCATACTGCATCCAGCAATCATTCATGGTTTCATATATTGCACATATGCATGTTCCTTATACACTGATTACATTTGACAGCAGGCCATCTTAGCCACGGATATAGAGGTCTGCACTTCTAATGCTATTATTATGAATACATAACACTACTGTATTTTTATTGATGACAAGCTAAATCAGTATTATAAAGAGCTGATTTTAAATTTGGGGAGTGTGGTATTAAAACCCACAAGCAGTGACTAATGTAATACTGCACTTTTCCTTTGGAATATAGCATAATGTAAACACTCTTTCCTTTTATACTTTATAAATAAAGGTTCACTATTAAAATTACAACAATCTTCAGCATGCGCTTGTTATCCTTGGTTTACAGGTCATACTTTACATTATAATATTTATGTCAACTTAAACAAGTACTGTATAGTTTGGAAGAGTGGCTTTCTAAATGACACTCTCTGTAATATTGGACTGCTGTTTTACCTAACTTACTAATGCATGCATACTTTTGCTTTTCAATGGACAAATGCATACTCATCGTGATACAAGTGTTTACCACAATAAGCTGTATTTATTCCTAATGATAAAATAATAGTACTGTTTGGAAGCATATATACCTCCTGTGTTGTGCATCCTTCTCAATCTTTCATCATAGGTTTGCTCATTCAGTATTCGATCTGCATTAGCTGTGGAAAAAAACAGAACACAACATAATACCATTAAGAATGCCAATCATGAACAAATGCAGCTGCTACCTCTTAGCAGCAGTGACTGTAAGTGATATTTACACATCTGTGGAGTGCCATCAGTCCTACATTCCTCAAAACAGCTGTTGAGGTTATCGCTCTTCCTCATCCTGAGGTCTCAATAGTGATTCCTACGCTGTTTGCCAGTGTGAGGGATACTGGTAACAGTGGACAAATCCCAAGCCAAACTACTCCATGCATCTGATTTGTAATCTGATCCATGATAGTGCTTCTGCAACAGCCGGTGGTCATAATCATTCACTAGGAGTCCAGCAAACACTTTGGACTCCAGCACACCCCACCTATGAGACCGAAATCTCAAAACTTCTCTCCGAACACCAGCCATGTCTAATGCCGATGCAAACCAATGTATAAAGACTTTTCCCATTAAATTCCAGTTATGACAGATACTGGGAATGCACACTGTTGGATTTTGCAGTATTTGAAAATGGTGGGCACTGCTTAGAATCGTGCAAACACAAGCAACATGTTTGTGAAATGGGAACGAATAAAGAGAAGTTAACCAATACATATATTATCATATCAGTACATAACTCATAATATTAGTGTGCCATCCATCAGGAAAATACTCACAATATAAGAAATACTAGGTCAACTGCTATATATATTTTTATTATTTATTTATTTACATTTGTTTACTGGGAAATTCCAACTGGACTCAGGTCCTTTTTCAGCATATGCCCAGGGAGAAAAGCTCCACAGAACAATACATGAGCAGCACAGTACATGAAGAACAATTGAATATACATGCAATAGCAAATAACACATACTGCAGCGAACATTAGCTATACATATAATAAGAAACATAGTAATGAACAGATATACAAATATCTAGCTAAAGGTTAGGAATAAAGGTAGGATGTGTATACAGATAGTACTAAGCTCAAACGGATACTGTTCTAAACTCATAAACCTAAATCATATATACAAATATTGCACTAAACTCAAACAGATATAAAGCAGATGCTCCACACGAAGTTGGAACAAGCTAGAAGGGCTAATGGGATGGAAGGGGAAGACAGAGGAGTAAGAGAGGAGACTGAGTGAGTAGTATACATGGTAGTGAGAGGAAGCTAGGTATAAGTCAGTTGGATATTTATTTGGAGTTGAGATGAAGTGAGACAGTTAAGCATGTTATGACAGGTCTGAGAGATTGAGTGAGGAGGGAAGGGGAGGGTAGAGGGTGAGCTAGAGCCTGCAGAGGCTCTATAATCGAGAGTGACTATAATGTGAAGTGGGACACCAAAGAAAAAAGACAGATGTCTGCTGTATAAGAACCCTGGACCTTATCATAGTAGTCCTACACTCACAGCTGTTGGCAATAGAAGGATTAAAAAATACACGTGTATATATAATTGCATTGCTATGTAAAGCAATGTCACATTATTGAAATACAAGTTACAAATCCTTGTATCAGAACCCAGGACCACGTGAACTTCAGGCCAACAATTTACATCTACAGCCACAGGAGAAGTTACATGAAAATCTATACATTAATATTTATCCTGAAGTTCTCACTGTTACACAGAGTGCAACAGCGCTTAGTGGGTTTGCACTATGCCCAGCCTTGCTCAGCAATAGCAACTGAAAGCATCCAGTTTCTATTTTTGGATGTCTGGGTCATGTCTGATATATGGGTGGACCTGTTGCACAAACGAGGTAAGTATAGTCAAACATAGTTGCCCATGGTACTAACATGGCAAAAAAAAAAAAAAAAAAAAAAAAGCCAAAGTATACAGATATAACTAGGTCTGGAAGTTTTCCCAGGGTTTTGACTGATATTTTTGCAATGTTCCTCATAAAATTTGTGTTTTTTTAACAATCATTTGGGATAGAAGTCACTAAATAATGACAGACATTTTTGTTTTACAAAACAGTGTCTTCAAATATTGAGATAAAAACAAGTGATAATATAAAGAAAATAAAATCAATATAGACTATGTTACTACACAGAAAATATGCCTACATAGGTCTACAATCCAGTTCGCCATCCAATGCACATGCCAAACACAGGATGGGTGCCTTACCCCTGTGTTTCAAACATACACCTTTGCAGCAATCATCAACAGTCATCCAGCACAGTACTTCTTAACCTGTTATATCTGGACAAAGGAATACAGGCCTAAAAATAGGGACACTTTTTTAAATATCACTCTCAGAAACATGGAAAGTGGACAGGTTGTGCATTAGCATGAATTCCCTGAAGGATATGAAGTCTGAAATTCCAATGTGTGCCATTATTCCTTGACTTTAGTCCTCAGTGATTTGCCAGAAAAACACAGTTTTATGAGAAACAGGCCGAATGTATGAGTTAAAATCTGGGCAGTCTGCAAAAATCTGTGCAGTTGAGAGGGATGTCCAGCACACAATCAAAATGAAAATAATGTACAGTCGTAATAAAACATTACATGTTACCTGTACATGTAGTGAAATATTTCACTTTTAAAATACTGCACTTACTGATTATGCACCCCATTCTGATGTTTGCTTGCAAATATACAGCACTATTTTACATGTTTGTGTTTCTTGGCCATTCATCGGCTATCTGTTCAGTACTATGGGACGTACAGAGTGCATACCATGCTATATCATTGCATTTACAATGTCAAAGGCTATATTAACTGCGAATAATATGATATGCAGCTGCCAACTAAGGAAAGACAGGTTGGATGTCACAAACAAGTTTTGACTGTTGTTTTTGGGGTGGGGAAGCAAAGATGTGTGTCTGCTATGGCACTAATAAGACTGTGTTGGTCTGGTTACTCTGCATGTCTGGCATCCTGTCTGTTGTATGATTTAGTTGTGGTTGAGAACCCTTATTTCTAATGCATCCCTAGTAGAGATGTATAGTGATGTTGGTCAGTGTGATATGGCTTGTCTCATAGCCAATGGAAGGACTTACTGAGTATGGATATATCTGCCTACAGCCACATCTGCTGCTGTTTCTTTCTCTGAGTCATCATCTGCCTGTGGCTGTGGTGACCTTGGTATTATCGGTAGGTCGTGTTTCCTGTCCTCTTGATGATCCTGCTGTAGCTGTTTCCACTATATTAACTTGGCTAGTATAGGACATACTATGAGCATCAAGAGACATGTCAGTGGATGTAATGGTTCCCTTGGCCAGAGATATGTAGGCACTGGTACTGTGAGTATAGTAGCTGAAAAACATGGTCTGTGGCATTACTGTGTGTCTCATTAAGGTATTCCTGTGTGTGTTTGTGTGGGTGTGCATCTCTGATGGGTTTCATCTGCTATGACTCCAGTGCATAGCATGCATCCACATCTAAGTGAGCCTTGGAGATATCCCCCATAGCAGACATCTTGGGATATGTGGCACATATGGAAGTCCTGTTAACTGCAAGGGTTACCAGTACACATCTAGCTTTGTTTATATGCTTGTTGTTTGTTTGCTTGTTATTTCCCTGGAACGCTAATTCCACCTAATACGCGGCTTCTCAGCACTTCTGTGGATCACTAGTGATATCTGCATTGCTTACTGTACTTATTTCCTTGTTTCACTTGAAAGAAAGTTACTGTTTGTCGTTTTTGCATTTAAGTTACCTGTAACACATTGCACTTAAGTTACCTGGCACTTACTCACTAAAGCAATTATATAAGTCAGCACTAAAAATTAAAAGCACTACACCCTCACTCCCCACTGGCCCTTGTTTTCAATTATTAAGGAATTCCCAATATTATTCTAGCATGTCCAAAGGTCAGTTGTCAATCTCCTCTCCAGTCCAGCTGGTGAATCTGGGAATCTTGAGGCAATGTTACAACTGCCTCATGTACACAGACAACCCTCTCCTCCTCCCAACAAATTCCAACACATGTGAGAGATGCAACCATATAGCCAAACTGGAGGCTAAGCTCTCTCAACTCAGTACTGGCATAACCAGTCAGGAGGAGAAGGAAACCACACTCACTACAATTCCAGTCTCACATAGACCTACCACGATAGCAAACCAAACACATAATCACACAAAAACATACTCGGAGGCTCTAAATAAAGATCTGCCTAAGCAGCAGAGACCTCCAAAGCAGACACCCAAGCAACCGCTACCCCAAAACAAAACACGTGCAACACATATCTCACAAAGCCAGTGTGCCGAACAGTCACAGCCCTTAAGACTAAACAACACACCTGATACACTTGTAATAGGTGACTCTGTCGGCAGGCACACTGACGTCCCACTCACCAGGCTGAACAAGGAGAGGGTTCCGGTGAGCAGCCTGTCGGGCGCTAGGATCCGCCACATAACACAAGCACTCAGGTAACTCCAAGGCAAGTACAAATATGACTCAGTCATTGTCCATGCTGGTGTGAATGACCTGAGATGTACCTCCCTGGACTACATGAAAAGAGACATAGAGGAGCTCTCTGAGCATGTAGCCCAGGCTGGTATGACCCTGACCTTGAGTATCCTCTTACCCTCACCAAGAATGATGCCACAATATGAAGACAAGATGATCAATTTCAACAATTGGCTTAAGTACTGGTGTCATTCAAAGTGGATCCAATGCCTGTCAGCTTGGGATGATATGCTCGACAAGCCACGATGCTTCGCTAGGGATGGCTTGCACCTGTCACCCCTGGGCTTTTGGATATTGGCAAAGGCTCTTGCTACCCCCATAGTGCCTTTTTTAGGCAAGGCTCAAAAGACAAACCCACCTCCATAGGTATCACAAGGGATAAGAAACTAAGAGTAATGCTACTCAACTCCAGAAGTCTAAACCTCAAGATGCATACACTCGAAACTCTCCTTAGCATGGAGAACATCGATATCTGTGCAGTAACAGAAACCTGGTTCAGGGCTCTCGAGAGCACCCCAGCACTACCAGGTTATACCTCATACCATGCTTTTTGGCCCCAACACTTGGACCGAACCACAAAAGGAGGGGGAGTATCGATATTCATCAAAGATACCCACACCTCCAGGTTGGTGGAAAAGCACGAAGCATCAGAGACTATCCATGTGCAACTAACAGTGGGTAAAACTGCCTTCCAGTTTATAGCCTGCTACAGACCACCCTCCCAAACCCAGGAACCCCACTCGGCCTTCCTGAGAACACTGGAAAATATGAAGGTCTCTCCAAACACCATTATACTGGGCGACTTCAACTACCCAAACATAGACTGGGAGCATTACTCTAGCTCCAACACCCTAGCCCAAAGGTTCCTAGAATTTATAAACTCAAATGCTATGGAACAACTTGTTACTACTCCCACAAGAGGGAAAACATACTGGACCTGATCATCACCAACATGGGGACTCTATGCTCCAGACCAGAAGTGTATCCCTCACTGGTAAGATCAGACCATAAACTAATCTCACTGGATATTCGCATCCCGACCCCACCCCCTGCCCAGAAAACCACAGTGAAAAACTTCTCTAAAGCAAATTTCACACTCCTCAAAACCAAGGTGGAATCCTTCAAAGCCCCCGGGCCTGTGGAAAATACGGCCCAGACCACAGAATCCTTTATAAATGCATTCTATGAACACCTTCAGGAATGCATGGATCATGCGATCCCAAATAAAACCAAGACCCAATCCTCCAAGGGCAGACGTCCTGTCTGGTTCACCCCAGCCATAAACAAACTATTCAATAGAAGGAGGAAGCTACTAAATGATAGAGCAAAATCCCAAAAAGGGAAGGCATCACTGATCAGTATTAGCAAAAAACTACGGGCACTCATAAAATTGTCTAAGGCCAGCTTCGAGAGAAAAATTGCACAGGACACTAAGGATAATCACAAGGCTTTCTTTAGTTATGTTAGGAACCTGAGTGGTAATTCCCAGATATGCTCAGAATTAGTCCAAAATGACAAAAAATACACTGAACCCACAGACATTGCCAACATCCTAGCTGACAGGTTCAGCGCAAACTTCTCCCCCCACCAAAGGGCAAATATCTATCCCAACAGAGTGCTGCCCCCCTGACATCTCAGATGCTCAGGTAAGAGCTGCCCTCTCCAAAGCAAAAAACACAGCATCAATGGGACCAGACAGTGTCCCGGGCTGCGTCCTACATGAACTCCAAGAAGAGCTAAACCCAAACATAAAACTACTGTTCAATCTCGGCCTTACTACAGGATATGTGCCCAAAGAGTGGCGTACAGCAACAGTAGTCCCTCTCCATAAAGGTGGTGCCTCAAAGGATCCTGGAAACTATCGCCCCATAAGCCTGACTAGCTTGGTCTGCAAAGCTATGGAAAGGATCATCATGGACCTCATAAATAAAGATATTGTGGACCTACAGACACTGGATCCTACCCAGTTCGGCTTTGTTAAGGGCAGATCCTGCCTCTTATACCTGGTTGATTTCTTTGAAACAGTCACCAAGGCCATTGACGAGGGGAAGGTGGTCCACACAGCCTACCTGGACCTCTCAAAAGCCTTCGATACAATACCCCACTCGGGCATTATAGATATGCTCACCAGCTTAAATATAAACCCCTATGTCATTAGATGAATTGCAAACTGGCTCAAGGACAGAACCCACATGGTTAGAATTGCTGGAGCCATGTCAGACTCCAAACCAGTTACAAGTGGTGTCCCACAAGGCTCAGTTCTGGGACCTCTCTTGTTCAGTATATATTTCTCAGAGGTACAGGCCAACACGGAAGGACTGTGGCTGACCAAGTTCGCAGATGACTGCAAACTGGGTGCCATAATCGACTCTCCAGCCAACACAAGCATCCTCCAAAAGGGCCTCATAGAAACAGACAACTGGTGCCAGAGCCATGGCCTCAAGCTAAATGCCAAAAAGTGTATAGTCATCCCCTTTGGCAAAAACAAAGTGCCCACAAATTACCACATAGGTCGTAATCCATTAAGCACAGAAGAAGTAATTAGGGACCTGGGGACTCAAGTTGATAGCAATCTCTCATTTGACAACCACGTGGCCAAAGTTGTTAGAAAAACATTTTATATAGCCCACCTAATCATGAAGGGATTCACATCTAGATCAGGGGAGGTCATCGTGCCTCTTTACTCATCCCTCATCAGGCCCATAATTGAGTACAATGCCCCTTTTGGGATGTACCTTACCAGACACCTGCAGCAACTGAAAAGAGCCCAAAAGTACCTCACCAAGAGGATCAAAGGGCTCAAACAGATGCCATATGCTGCCAGTTAAAGAAACTCCAGCTCTACTCAGTGGCATACCGCCTGTTCAGAGGCGATCTGTGCCTGATGTATAAAGCCATGTCCAACCTGGAATTAATGGACATGCTGCACCTCAGAAAATCCAAATCCCATCGAGCTACGCGCTCGAGAGACTTGAACCTCAGCACTGAAATAAATAGGACATGCTGGAGGGACAGATTCATAACCCAGAGGCTCCCTTCACTCTGGAATAAAATCCCAGTCCAGGTTAGGCAGAGTCCCTCATTGACTCTCTTCAAGAGGAATCTTGATGAGTGGATGGGAGATCGTAGGTTTACCCCGGGTATCACTTCTGTGTCACTGTTAGACAGAGGCACAGTATACTAACCTCGAAAAAGGGCATAGCAAAATAAATTTAAAATGGGTGGCGAAAGCCAAACACATTCTGGCTATGCTTATAAATGCCCTAGAGCAGATAGCCTAGTATGAACCTATGAACCTATGAACCCATGAACATGTTCCAGATAATTGTCATGCCATTACACGTGACTTGGCAGATGTCCAAGTGGTTGACCTTATGGTTAATGTAGACCCTAACCTGTTCCCCAGGTGTCGTTCTTATGTGTGCATCACTGCAATGTATGACACACATTACTGGAGAGTAGTGCAATATATGTTACAATTGTAGCATAGTTGTGACCCTGTCCTCAGAAAGTATGTGTTCTCTGCCATGTTGTAGCACAGCATGCAGGAATATTTGGAAGATCCTGGATACTGATGACTATGACACATCAATCATGTCCCCTGGTAGTATGTTAATCGTATCTGTGGCTAACATACTAACTTCAACACATACCTTATATTTCACTTGGATGGGTTCCCTGCATTTGGCTTTGTATCTGACTCAAGGCTGCCAGACATCCCTCATTTCCTCTACTGTGTTGTTGGCCTGCAAAGTCTTCACCCTCTCTGTCTATGGCTATTGCAGCAGCAGCAGCTTCAGCCTGTAGCACACACAAGTGTGTGCAAAAAGTAGTTGCTACTAACAATTTCTGTGCTTACATTGTATCTGTGGTCCACTATTTTCTCACTCCACGTATAAGAAAGGGCATGGAGTCTAAATTGATGCCTTATATCTTGTTGAGTAGCTCTACAGGATTGGTTGATTAGCATGCAGTTCAGCAGTCTATGCTACAGTTAGCATCTCAGAGGCACAGACTAGGTCAAATGCAATTAGTTACTAATGTACACCATTATAAAAAGGCAAATGTGTAGCTAGTCAAACCAATGTGGATGAGAGTTATCTCATCAGTCAAACTCAGTTACACCTTTCTTTTGGAGCAGTATATTTGGAGAGAGGAATATTTTACTCCATCAGGTATGAATCCTTTTTGCTACCTAAATAATGCATAAGTTGGAATGTACTTTGGAATAATATGAAGTAAATCAGTAAACATTTGTTAGAACTGTACTCATGACCTGGCCTTTTTTCCAGTCATTTGAGGGGTACAGAGGATGTAGAGTAGGCCAAAGGTATAATTTGTGTAATAACTATGTACATATGTTTCAGTGATAGGGTCTTTGATAGAACTTTTAACATTACACTGTTATTTAATTAGCACAATTGTCCCTTAGTCTGTTATTTTTTTGGGGGCGGTTGAGTTCCTGCTATGGCACAACTAGAATGGACTGTTGTGTTGTGTGTGTGAGCATGTGAGCATAATTCAGTATCTGTTATAGCACAAACAAGAATATGTTTGTCATGCTACTCTCCTTGTTTTTTGGCCCCCGTGTTATTTGTTGACCACCGTTGAATCTTTAAATTGTAATCAGGTCGTGACTACTGAGAGCCTTCATGTACTGCCTTATCTGTACATAGTTTATTTTTACTTATGTGATCATTATATGTGTTATTATTTTGTCTTTCAGTAAACAATATGGCCACTCACCGTAGCGACAGAGAATGACCTCATAACTGAAGCTTTATGCCAACATCATGCAGTCCTGATATCCAGAGGGGGGCAATATGTCAAAACATGCAACCCTTTAGATTAATTGGTTCAAAGCTTTAATGCAATTGGTCGACAAAACTACAGATACAGCCAGATATTTCACAGACCCATGGACATGATTCAATCTGCAAGGAGGCATGCAGCTGAAGTCGCACATGATCGTCAGGTCACGGGTGGTGGGCCTGCAGTAGAACACCCTCTCACCACCCCTGAGGAATTCCTAACAAACATTGTCACACAGGACATCTCCCAGCAATCCATTAGCCAATATGTTCTGGACTTGGGTGCCACTCCTGTGCCTCAGGAGGAGCTTCCAGGTATGTTTTTCGAGATCATCAGTAGAAGATTGTTGCATCCATTCTGTAACAGTGTATATAGTTTATATATGTGTGTCAGGCTGTTTTTTTGGTGGGGGCATTTAAGACAGTTTCAGTGTTAAGCTCATGTAGAGGTTGTCAGCCATATTCTTGTTAACAATGCAGTTACTGTAGATATAGATTATTACAAGTATTACCACCTGCTAAACAGTTAAATGTGGTGTTTCTGCCATTACCTCTCCCTTTACTTTTTTCGGGCCCTTCAGAAATTCACAGATATAGGGCTTCTGCAGTTGGAAAGCAGAATACATTTATGTCAGAAATGTAGATATATTCTAACATATCTGCTAAACTTTTGTCTCAGGCCTGCAGTATGGATTGCTGTACTGTCTGCATACTTGTCAACTGTACAGATATTTGCTGAATGTCCAGATGTTTGACTCATACCTCTGGCCCGCATTTAAGATCATAGTGATTGACTTGCAAATTATTGACAAGTCATTAATGATTGGAGACATAAAGTAATGACAGAGATCTCACATTCAGACTGCATACCCTTCAGAAATGTCATGGTAAAGCAATACCTGTTATTCTATCACCTTTCTAGATTTGCAAGGCAATATGTCACAATGGTACCTATTCTTGGCCCTTTATCCACCCATTATTCATGGTTTTGTCCACATTTCTTGATCTAAGAGGTTGAGAGGTATAAGTGACAGCAGTGCAAAAATTGCTTAACATGTATTGCAGCATAGTAGTGCAGGTATTAATGTGTTTCAGTTTTCCTTCCATTTATCACATGGAAGTGGTTCTGTGTCCCCTACACCACTTGATGTCAGTATCTCATCAGACTCTGATAATGAATGTGGACAAGCCAGGGGTTGCATAGGCTGATTCCGACACAGAGTTTGACATCCAGCAACCCCCCTCATTTTCACCAGACACAGACAGTAAGCCTACACATACCAGTCCACTGAGGCCATAGATATCGGACATTTGGAGGGTGAGGACATTGACCAGGGAAGTATGGCTGCTGCGGCTTCAGTAACTCTTGACACTGGTCATAGCCAAACTGTTGGTGAGGTGTCACACAGGAGGACTGACAGGGGTGCTCAGTGGAGGACTGCTGTCACTTCTCCACCTGTTGCAGGTGTCTTGTCATTACATCACAATATAATACTCAAAGGCACATATAATACATGGCCAAGTTTTTTGTCTAGCAAGGACCACCCATGTCCAGGAAAGAAGCAGCAGTGATTCATGGCAGATAACATTTTCACATCAAGTCATCCAGCCTGTGTTTAAACAGGGTAATGGAGGTGCTCTGCTTGACATGGATTTGAAGCCTATTGAAGAGGAGTGGCAACCTTTGAGAGATGTAGCTGTCTCTCCAGCATGTCCTTTGTATGTCTAATATACATTGAGGTCACAGTAACAGTTAACTCTGCTACCACATTAGTTATGGATGTGCAGCATTTTCATCCCATTTTGGCTACAGATAGTCCTGTAAGGTATACAAAATCTGCCTCAAAGCTAGCTATATGATACTGCACACAGTGACGGCTACTTCAGACTGTCCACAGAAGACACGTGCTTGAAAGCTCTGGTGATTTATTACTCAGACATGGCTGAGGTTTGTCAAGTTGGTGCATGTGTCTGGTACAATAAATATCAAAGGGAGGATTATATTCATTAATACAGCTTATGAGGGATGAACATATTTTGCAATTGATGCAATGCCGTTGCTAATCAGAAGATGTAGAATGCCTATCTCCCCACAGTAGACCCAGATTGCACTCAACATGTGTTCCAAGGTCTATCAATACGGAAGTGGGGAATTGTGTACTCTTGGTTATGTTATGATAAGCAGGAACATTGATTATTACCACAGGATATGCTGATGCATTTTTGTGCAGTTGATGTAACACTCATGGGTTTGTGAGAAATCAGTAATGCCACAAGGATGATTTGCCACAGACCCTACATTATATTCAGGACTTCTGAGACATATATGTCAAACATGAGGGTCCACAGCACTGACACTTCTGTTACCACACAGGTGACAGGTCTGCTGGTTGAGGTAAAGTCTCCCACTGTGATTGAATGCTGTTGGTCTGTGATCCCATTTGTAAACCAGCTGATAACATAGGATTTGATATTTACCTTAGTTGGTTTCTCACTGAGACCGAATGTTCATTGTGTTGAAGACCTTTACCAAGCTATGATAGGATGTGTGCACAGCTTTGACTTTGTGTATGTCTCTGGTCACAGTCTTACATCCCACTAGGTGTTGCAGTCACAAGATACACTTGAGAATACCTAACTGGAACACATCTAGTGTTTGGAGGTCACCTATGTCCTTGTGTCTGAGGTGCATGCAAATGGTTTCCATTGACTTACAGCAGAGATTGCATAAAGTTATGGGTCTATAATTATACCTGTATTTTGCCGATCATCCCTTGTGTGGTTGGAAAATGGTCACTGTATTCCATTCAGTGTGGACAACAACAGTATTTTAATTGTGGTTGACTATGGTGCCTGGTGGGGTAGCTCACTGTTGAAGCACATGAAGAAGACTGGTCAAAATGCCATCTGGTCCCATGGAGATTGTGCTGATAGTCTTGGAGAGGGCAGTGATAACTTTCTCTTTGTACATATCACAGCTTGGAGGTGATGTACATTTGGTTTGTAGTAGGTTTGGTGGTGGCAGGGGGTCACTTTTCAGCCAACCATGTCTGGTAGCAGGTTTTGAATTTACGCTGGGTCAGTGTATGTGGTACCGTACACAACTGCTTCCAAATACATCTGAGTTATATATATATATCAGTTTGCAGATGTAAATTAAAAAAGCTTTATGGTTATCCCTGGATATGTTGTGTAAATTTTTAGCATAGTTTCTCTGTGAAGATTTTTGAATGTTTCTTATTTTCATGTTTACACTGAGGAGAGTGCCCTACTAGTCCTGATTTCTCAATGTTGTACTTGTAAACAGTACCTTCTTTCACTTACTGTATAGTGTAGTAATGACAGACATCCACCAGTATGGTTTGCATTTTCCAGATGATCTTTGTTTGAGGCTAACAGGGATGGCTGTGTGTATGCATTTGTATAGATGTATAGACAGGGCATCAGGGAGTAAATTACTATAGCTCTCAATGTCCTTTGTAGAAACTTAGGCTTGGAAGTAGATTAGACCATCCTTTAAGAGGGTGTAGTTACCTTGAATGATGTTTTTGAACCTGACTTCTCCTTTAGGGAGTTCAATAGCTATATCTACTTAAAAATATACTGTCTTATGGTTGAGTTAACAGTGCAGGCACTACACATGTGCCATTACATTATTCAGTCATATTGCTGAAGTACAGGTCTGGAATATGAGATAACCTTGTGGGGTGATGCACTATTTCTTCCATGGCATTTCAGTTCACAAACTCCAGGTAATATTGTACAAGTGAGTTTGTTGCCCTATAATTATCCAGATCAGTGGATGAATAGCTTCACTCACCCCTGCCTGGGTTGTTTTGTTCTACTTTAATTGTTCTATGTAGTAATAAATAGGCTGTGGGTTTATGGACAGTGACCTATTAATGTCGATAACTTAAAGAGGTTTCCCATCCATAGTACATTGGACATAGAATAACTTAATATAGTTATCCTCTTTAACTAGTTTTAAGGTGTAATTATCTTCAGTGAAAATAGATACAACACCTCCCGTGGTTCACACAACTTCCATTTGCTTTCTGAATATGTGGAAGGCATTGTAACCTTGCAAAACTAAACTACTTGACTGCACAGACATCAACATCTTCACTGCGAAGAGTGCTCACAGAAAGGGTGGTTTAAGATGTGAACTCCTAAGGTTTAGCAGAATGACCCTTACTTTGTTGTAGATGAACATTTTCACAATGGTAATTCTGCTTGTGTGACCTTGTCTAATAATGGAATTATGGTGCAGTCAAGTGCCTTATGTCTGGCAAAGCAGTGTACTCTGTCCACCATGTCATCCCACACTGACAGGTACTGAATCACCTTAGAATGACAACAGACAGTTAGGCAAGTTAAAAAAAAAGTCTGTTCTTATATAATAGTATCATTCTGGGCGAGAGTATAATGCTGCTCAAACATAGGGACATACCTAGCTGGAAACTATATTTAGATAGCTCAATAATGTTTGTGTTCATATATTTCATATAGTCACATCTTAGATTGTGCATACTAACATGAAATATACTGGATTAAGAACAGAACTTGTTGTTGAGAGACTTGATTACATTTATGCTGTGATGACTACCTCTGACACACAGCTGACACTAAATTTATGCTTATTTAAGCTGGTGAGTGGGGCATCTGTAAGTCTCACCATACAGACAACTATTATGAAAACCTTTGGAATACATGCTCATTGCCTTAAGTACTTCTACAGTGAGACACGGGTGATAATATTTCTTATGTGTACTGTCTGCTTTGGCGGTAGTGTTAGATTTAGCATGATTGTGTTTAGGATGTATCTGCTTTTTAGGTTGGTTTGTGGGGAGTAACACTGCACATGATGGTTTGTGTTGGGTGCATATTTTGAGTAGGAGTCAAGGTGTGTGAGTGGACGACCTGTTTAGTGTTACTCTTTTGGAAGCAAAAGAGCACTGATTCTAGATTCCTACTATAGGTGGATCTCTTGAAGAATGTACTACAGTATTGTATGAGATACAGGCTGTTCAGTGCACATGCGGCATTATATGCACAGAGTCAAAAACTCATGTCAACTATGCTAGGGGGGAACAGAGGGAAAATGATAAGTGATAATGGGAGGTTTGAACCTGGTATCTGCAAAATGAATGCCAAAAGGAGGGGTATATGTGATCTGACTGCTATTTTCAAGTGACTAACCTATAGGATGTACATTATGAGGTCCTTCATAAGGTGGATTAATACTCCTGTTATTGACAGGTAAGTGTGTAAATTACTGCTTGTATTTTAACAGAAGTTATAACAGCTCAATCTGCTCTGCTACACAGCAGCAGCCAATTGTTTTTGAAATAAAGCGTATTGATATTTCTGCATGTAAAAGGGCAAAGTGTCTCCAAAATGTACAAGCTGAGCTAACACTCTAAGGTACAGTTAATACCCCTGTCCATCCTCACCACACGCAATGCAAATCTTAACACCTGGAACTCTGCCAACACCTGTTATGACTCCTGTCTTTTTGTCAGTGCCACCGTCAGCAACCCATATAATATAGCTGGTCTCACTACCATCTTGTAGACCTTCTCTTTCACTCTTATTGGTACCCATCTGTCAAAAATCACTCTGACACTGTTCTCCACCCACTCCACCCTACCCATACTTTCTTCTTCACCTGTCTTCTGCACTCACTATTACTCTGAACTGTTGATCCAATGTATTTCAATTCATACACCTTCGCTAACTCTATTGTGTCTTACTCTTGCTGGCCTTCATTTCTCTCCTCTG
Source organism: Protopterus annectens (assembly GCF_019279795.1). Classification (NCBI taxonomy): domain Eukaryota; kingdom Metazoa; phylum Chordata; order Ceratodontiformes; family Protopteridae; genus Protopterus; species Protopterus annectens. The sequence goes on from NC_056731.1 coordinate 1,439,417,398, forward strand.
TAGAACATATCTTCACCTCTCCAGGGTCACCTAAACCTGTTATTTACTCTCACTAGAGATCACAATATCATCTGCAAACATCACTATCCTCAGTGACTCCTGTGTCATCTAATGTGTCAACCTGTCCATCACCATTGCAAATAGATGGCATGATGTTTGTGCATACAATAGCAGAAATGTCATCGTTGCATGTTTTATATAGGATGAGGTGACATCTACCTGTCTGTTAGGCCACTCTGTGACCATGGCCTACTGTGATGTATGCATATCCAATAATCTGATAATGCTGATGACATCAGCAATGAATGTTAGAGACAAGAAGACAGTGTCACATGTTCTGCTGGGAAATGCTCTAACATCCACCAACAGATCTCATATATTTGACTGCAGTGAGAATAGAACCCCTACCTATCTCAGTTTATGGACTACAGAACACAGTACTTGACACATGCACCATGGCACAAGTCTGATTTTATCAGGACTGCAGGTGATCTTATGGTAGATGACATCAGCAGGCCATGTTGGGGACAAGAGTTTACAGGCCTGATTTGACTGGATGTTTATGCAAGCACTAAAACAGTGCAAAAGTATGCCATGTGAGAAGTCAGTGTGGGATACACACTTACACCATTCTTTATGGAGACACGCACACCAAGTTGGCTACAGTGATGATAGAAACCCTACCTTTTTAGGTTTATGTACTACCAATCAAAGTACTTACCACACGAATCACAGCACAAGTCTAACTTTATCTCAACTGCAGGTGATCTTATGGTAGATTACATCAGCAAGCCATATGAGAAACAACAGTTTGGAGTCCTTCTTCGACTGGATGTTTGTGCAAGCACAAAAATATTGCAAAACCATACCATTTGAGAAGTCAGTGTGGGATACACACTTATACCCTTCTTTATGGACACACACACACACACACACACACACACACACACACACACACACACACACACACACACACACACACACACACACACCAAATTGGCTGCAGTGAGGACAGAACCCCTACCTATCAAGGTTTGCATACTACAGATCACAGTACTTAATGCACGCACCACAGCACACATCTGATTTTACCATGACTGCAGGTGATCTTATAGTAGATGACATCAGTAGGACATGTGGGTGACCTTTGTTTGGAGGCCTATTTGGAATAGATGCGTGTGCAATCAGCAAAACCATGTCATTTGGGAACTCGGATTGGGCTACACACTTCCTCTTTTATTTATACACAAACTCACACAGTTGACTGCAATGAGATTAGAACTTTTACTTATCTCAGTACAGGGACTGCAGAGTACGGTACTTAATGCACACACCACAGCACAAGGCTGATTTATATAGGACTGCAGGTGAACTTATACTAGATGACATAACCATGTCATGTGTTGACCAAGGACTTGGGAGGTCTTCATAGTCACATTGCTCTTAGTGTCATCTGAGGCTGGTAGCCTAGCAGACAAGTACTGTTTAGTTGCCTAGCTGTGTAACAACAATACTCTTATTGTGCATATTTGTCTGTTTGCATTTGGAAGATCGAGCCTGTGAACACCATCAATTGGCCTTGTCCATTAGTGAGCACACAACATTATATATTACAACTTGTATAGTGGTTGATATATGTGTGGAAAAACCAAGGAGACCCAGGGTTGTTGTGACCGTTGGTGTTGTGGCTGGTGGGGAAATAAATTGATGGCTTATCAATATATGTACATGTACTTATATTATGCCCTCAGTTTGCAATGTTTCCACATCTAGTCTTAGGCGAGACATGGGGTCTGAGAATGATAGGCCACTATACCTCTCAGCTATCCAGATTTTTACAGATTATTTACAGATATTTTTGGTCTGTTTCTCACAAAAGTGTGGTTTTCTGGAAAATCAATGGCAAATCATTGAGAAATTAAGTCAGAAAATAATGGAAGATGTCTAAATTTCAGACTTCATATCCTTCAGAAAATTCATGCTAATGCAATGCTTGTTATTCTATCAATTTTCTAAGTTTGAATGAGCAATATTTAAAAAGTGTCCCTATTTTAGGCCTTTGACCCATGATTTGTGACTTTGTCCAGATTTCTTGATCTAAGAGGTTGAGAGGTATATAAGGCACTAAGGACAAATATATAATGCAATAGCATGAGAAGCATCAGATTTGGACTATGTTTAACTAAGTATACACACACATGGGCATTTGCCTTTTTTTGCCTGTTTGCATGTAGGTAAGCAGTATGAGAATGCAAGGTGCATTACTCACATCTGAGACTTACTATTATGTAATATATATCTGCTACTACAGCCCACTCCTATCTGTACTCCAGACCAGGATTTCCCAATTACTAACATCAATAACTGAATGTATCCGGTGTCTGTGGTTGACAGTGTGACATAAATCCTATTTTCTCTTTCACTGTTTCTGCAATGCTGTGCTCCACACAAAGTGGTAAGCCTTATCAAGAAAGTTTTGTATATGTGGTGTACTGTGCAAATGTGGAATTAAAACAAGACAAAGTTGATAACAGTATAGGACACAGAGTCACAGTCTGTAAAACACAGCCTATTGCTAGTACATCTTCAAATCTTCTACTTATATCAGGATTAGAACCCACAACAGCAATAGCGTCATCAAACAGTATGGCTGTCTTAGTCCTTTTGGCCACAGAAGCAGCATGCCAGAGCTGTGGTCATTTATCACACATCCACCTGCATAAAAATGTACACTGCCATTCATCAGTTATCTAACACAAACAATCACATCTATATTAGTGTCCTGAAAATGAGGGGGATAATAACTGTGACAAACACCCATAGACCATGGTTTTGGGGGTAGCATAAATGAGTTACTGTTATGGTAGTTACAAGGAGACACTCCTGTTTGGGGGGGATAACCACATTTACTGTTAGGATGTAAACAAGTCTGAAGTCAGACACTGCAATGTGTAGCCTCACTTTCTAACTTCTCTCTTGAATGATGCACCGCAAATCTGCTGCAGAAGGTCTGCATGAATGTTTCCTGCATGAGGCCTACTAATTACAAAATGGACACATAATAGTAAAATAAGTGCCTATTCTCCCATGTTAATATAATTTCTTTACAAATGCTTCACTATTTACTTGCATACTGTACCAAGTTCATAAATAGGTTCATAGGTTCATAGGTTCATAGGTTCATACTAGGCTATCTGCCCAAGGGCATTTATAAGCCTAGCCCATAGTTATGTGGCTTTCGCCACCCCTTTAGTTTGAATAAAAACTATGCCTATCATTTTTCTGTGCCTCTGTCAAGCAGTGACACTGAAGTAATCCCTGGGGTATATCTGCGATCTCCCATCCATTGGTCAAGATTCCTCTTGAACAAGGCCAGCGAGGTGCTCTGCCTCACATGTACCGGGATTTTGTTCCACAGCATAGGGAGTCTCTGGGTGATGAATCTGTCCCTCCAGCACGTTCTATTTATAACCGTGTCAAGGTTTAAGTCTCCCGCCCTTGTGGTTCTGAGGGATCTAGATTTTTTGAGGTGAAGCATATTCATCAAATCTGGGTTTGACATGGCCTTATATGTCAGGCACAGGTCACCTCTGAGCAAGTGGTATGAGACTGAATAGAGCTGGAGTTCTTTCAGTCGGGCAGCATAAGACATATTTTTGAGACCCTTTATCCTTTTGGTGAGGAACTTTTGGGGCCTTTCAAGCTGCAGCAGGTGTCTGGTCAGATACATTCCAAATGGGGCATTGTACTCAATCAAAGGTCTAATGAGTGATGAGTACAGGGGGATGAATACCTCCCTTGATCTAGATGAGAATCCCTTCATGATCAGGTGGGCGATATAGAAGGTTTTCCTAACTACTTTAGCAACATGAGTGTCAAACGAAAGGCTACTGTCAACTTGGGTCCCCAGATCCCTGATGACTTTTTCTGTGCTCAGTGGATTGCCACCTATATGGTAGCTAGGGGTAACCTTATTTTTCCCGAAGGGTATGACTATGCATTTTTTGGCGTTTAACTTCAGGCCATGGCTCTGGCACCAGTTATCTGTTTCTGTGAGGCCCTTCTGGAGGATATCTGTGTCAGATGTGTTTTCGACTATAGCGCCCAGTTTGCAGTCATCTGCAAACTTTGTCAGCCATAACCCTCCTGTGTTTGCTTGTACTTCAGAAAAGTAGATGCCGAACAAGAGTGGACCCAGGACTGAGCCCTGTGGGACACCACTTGTGACAGGCTTTGAGTCTGACATGGCTCCAGCAACTCTGACCCTGTGGGTTCTGTCACTTAGCCAGTTTGCAACCCATCTTGTGATGTATGGGTTTACATTCAAGCTGATGAGTTTTTCGATGATACCTGAGTGGGGTATTGTGTCGAAGGCCTTTGCCAGGTCGAGGTAGGCTGTATGGACTGCCTTTCCCTCATCAATGGCCTTGGTGACTGTCTCGAAAAAGTCAACCAAGTTTAAGAGGCAGGATCTGCCTTTGACAAAGCCAAACTGGGTTGGATCCAAAGTCTGCAAGTTCCCTATGTCTTTATTTATGAGTTCCATTATGATCCTCTCCATGGCTTTGCAGATAAGGCTTGTCAAGCTAATGGGGTGGTAATTTCCAGGGTCTGTGGAGGCACCGCCCTTATGAAGTGGGACCACAGTCGCCGTGCGCCACTCCTTGGGTACGTATCCTGAGGTGAGGCTAAGATTAAACAGCTGTCCTAACTGTGGGTTTAATTCCTCGTTGAGTTCATGAAGCACACAGCCGGGGACACCATCCGGTCCCATGGATGCTGTGTTTTTTGCCTTAGTGAGGGCAGTTCTCACCTGGGCGTTGGAGATGTTTGGGGGGCTACAATCCTCTGGAATAGATATCTCTTCTTTTGGGGGGGAGGGGGGGGAGAAGTTTGCACTGAACCTGTCAGCCAGTATGTTAGCAATGTGTGTAGGTTCAGTAATTTTCACATCATTTTGAACTAATTCTGAGCATATCTGGGAGTTTCCTCCTAGGTTTCTAACATAGCTAAAGAAGGCCTTATGATTGTCTTTAGAGTCCTTGGCGATTTTTCATTCAAAATTTGCCTTGGATGATTTTATGAGATCTCTTAGTTTTTTACTTATAATGATCAAAGGTGTCTTACCTTTCAAGGATTTTGCTCTATCTTGTAGTAGCTTCCTCCTTTTGTTGTAGAGCTTGTTTATGGCTGGGGTCTACCAGACTGGACGCTTGCCTTTGGTACAGAGAGTCTTAGTTTTGTTTGGGATTGCCTGATCCATGCAGTCCTGTAGGTGCTGGTAGAAGGCATTTGTAAGTGATTCAGCGGTTTGAGTAATGTTTACCACTGGCTCATGGGCCTTAAAGGAGACCACACTAGTTTTTAGAAGTGTGAAATCGGCTTTTGAGAAGTTTTTCACTGTGGTCTTTTTTGTTTCAGGTGGGGGCGGGATGAGGACCTCCAGCGAGATTAGTTTATGATCTGATCTCACCAGCGAGGGGTATACTTCCGGTGTTGAACATTTTGATCCCATGTTCGTGATGATGAGATCAAGTATGTTTTCTCCTCTTGTGGGGATGGTGACTAGTTGTTCCATGGCATTTGAGTTTATGAACTCCAGGAATCTTTGGGTTAGAGTGTTCGGGCTTGAGTAGTGTTCCCAGTCTATATTAGGGTAGTTGAAGTCACCTAGTATGATGGTGTTTGGATATACATTTATCCCCTCCAATGTTTTCAGGAAGGCCATGTGAGGTTCATGAGTTTGAGAGGGTGGCCTGTAACATGCTACAAATTGCAGAGCAGTCTTGCCTATGGTTAATTGCACCTGGATGGTCTCCGATGCATCATGCGTTGCCACCAACCTTGAGGTGTGGGTGTCCTTTATGAATATGGACACCCCTCCTTTCTTGGTGTTGTCCGGATTTTGGGGCGGAGCATGATATGAGGTGAAACCTGTTAGTGCTTGGGTGCTCTCAGGAGCCTTGAACCAGGTTTCTGTCACAGCACAGACATCGATGTTCTCCATATTGAGAAGGGCCTCGAGTGCGTGCATCTTGAGATTGAGACTTCTGGCATTGAGCAGCATTACCCTTAGTTTTTTTTCTTTTTTGTGTTCTAGGGTGGTAGGTTTAGAATTTGAGCCTTGCCTAAAAAGGCACTATGGGGTGGCAAGAGCCTTTGCCAATATCCGGAAGCCCGGGTGACAGGTGCAAGCCGTCCCTTGCGAAGCAGCGTGGCTTGTCCAGCATGTCATCCCAGGCAGACAGACATTGGATCCCCTTTGAATGACACCAGAATTTAAGCCAATTATTAAAGCTGATCATCTTATCACTGCATTGTGGCATCATTCTAGGTGAAGATAGGATACTGCTCAAGGTCAGGGTCATACCTGCCTGGGCTACATAATCAGAGAGCTCCTCGATGTCCCTTTTCATGTAGTCCAAGGAGGTACGTCTCAGGTCGTTGACACCAGCGTGGACAATGACTGAGTCGTACTTGTACCTGCTGTTGAGAGACCTGAGTGCTTGCATTATGTGGTGGATTCTAGCGCCCGACAGGCAGCTTACTGTGACCTTCTCCTTACTCAGTCTGGTGAGCGGGACGTCAGTGTGTCTGACTATGGAATCACCAATGACAAGTGTGTCTGGCATTTTGTTTGGCCTTAAGGGCTGTGACTGTTTGACACTCTGACTGTGTGGTCTATGTGTTGCATGTGTTGGGTCGTGAGGTGGTAGTTGTTTGGGTGTCTGCTTTGGTGGCCTCTGCTGTTTTGGTAAATTTTTGATCAGAGCCTCCGAGTATGTCTTTGTGTGAGTATGTGTATGATTTGAAGTTGTGATGGTACCATGTATGACTGGGTATGTATTGTGTGTGGTTACCTTCTCCTCCTGTCTGGTCTTGCCAGTCCTATGTTGAGAGAGCTCAGCCTCCAGTTTGGCCGTATAGTTGCATCTCTCGCATGTATTTGTGTTTTGTGGGAGAAGGAGAGGATTGTCTGTGTACATGAGGCAATTGTAACATTGCCTCAATATTCCCAGGTTCACCAGTTGAGCTGGAGAGGACACTAGCAACTGATCCCTCGACATACTAGAAGTAGTAGATAAAGAGACTTTCAAAGGACTCCAGGGGAAGTGGGTTTTAGGCTGGTGGGGTACTATCTATAATAAGAGTGCTTTATCAAGGTGCAAGTACTGTAGGAGTAAGTGCTAGGCTTTACAGATAGAGAATAGTCTACTTGGGAATCAAGTAGAGATGAACTTTTCAGTTATAGGATATGCTGGTTAGATCAGCAGTACAGCTCGAGGAAGGTAGTTCTAAGGGAAAATTTGAAGAGTGGAATTTAGATGGCCCGAATAGTTTAACCTTGTTTAACCGCCGCTGCTCTTGTGTGCAACAGTGGCAACTCCGCGCTAAATCGCGCTAACGCGTGTTTAGCGTGTTTTATAGCAGGAGGCTGAAGGGAGCTAGGAATTGGCCCAAAACAACCAATGGACTACTAGTTTCTGGCTGAAACTTCAGCAAATCGGACAAAAAGGCCGCTCAGTGCTTCCCACTCCCACTGGTAAGCAAATAAACTTCCCTCCTTTCTAATAAGGCAATGGATCAGTAACAGGAACTAAAAACAAAGCCCAGGGATCAGCAACTCTGAAACTGGACTACTCTAGTTCAGTAAGGCGGGAAACCAAGAGATTTTTTTGTTTTATTACAGAGATAAGGAAAAAAAAAAACAGACAGTAAATGCTATAAATGCTGTAAATCGGCTAGCGCACTTTAGTGTGATCCTAAATGCAAGGATATGTCATAATACTCTTCAAGAATGCAGTGTAGCTTAAAGACCTACCTTGCAAATGCAGCAGTTGACACAACTTTAGTTCAGGGCTGACTCTGTCTGATGCAAGCAATATATGGATATGTACAGGTTGTGAGTTGCTGGTATCAATTTTAATATATGTATGAGAGTAGGAGAAAGGTATTAGTCCCTAGTTCCCTATGTGGTCAGTGAATGTGCTATGCATTGTCTCTTAGCCAAAGGAAGGGCATACTGAGCACATCTATGTCTGCTTACAGGGACAGCAGCTGGGAGTTCCTCCTCTGAGTCCTCCTGTGACTGTGGTAATCTAGGCATTGGTGGGGGGATGTGTGTCCCTTCCCCTTGCTGATCCTACTGCAGCTGTTTTCGCAGGATCAGATTGTGGCGCATAGCATGTACTGTGAATATTTGTGTGCATGGTGTATACTGCAAAGCTCCACCAGATATATCTAGGCACCAGAACTGTGACTTCAGAAACCCAAACACAAGTTCTATGATGTTCCTAGTTTGTGCGTGTGCCTCATTATGGTGTTCCTCTGTGTATATGTGTGTGTGTGTGTGTGTGTGTGTGTGTGTGTGTGCGTGTGTGCGTGTGTGCGTGTGTGCGTGTGTGTGTGTGTGTGTGTGTGTGTGTGTGTGTGTGTGTGTGTGCATTTCTGATGGGTGTCATCATCCTTGGTTCCAAGGCATAGCCAACATCCCCAAGTAAATGGCCCTGTGGGATGTCCCCCCAGCAAACATCTGTGGCAGCTGTGATGTGTGCCAGATATGGGAGTTGTGATAGCGTTGCCAGCACACACATTCAAGACAATCCCCTGGGCACTGCACATGACTTGGCAATTGATGGAGTGGTATCCTTGTAGTTAATGTAAATTCTACCCTGTTCACAGGGTGGTGCCTTGATGTGTACATAAGTGCAATCTATGGCAACCAGTACTTCAGGGTGGTATGCTACATGGTAGAACTGTAGCATATTGCTGGCCTTATCCTCAGGGAAAGGGGAAAAGATATGTGCTCACTGGCATGTAGGAGCATAGCATCTAGGAACTGGTGGAGGATGCTGATGCCTGTGACATCCCCAGCTGGTTTTTGAAAAGTACCTGTAGCTAATATCCTAAGAGCTACACATACTTTAGTTACCACTGGGATGGGTTCCCCTTGGTTGGCTCTGGCTCTCAGTTGAGGGTGAAAGAGCTCACAGAGTTCTTGTAATATGTCCCTGTCTACCCTATGGCACTCTACAATCTCCACCTCATGTAGCACCTGGAAGGTGGGCCTGAGCACTTTTCTCCTTCTCAGCCTAAGCTATTGTCAGCAACACCAGGAACATTGACTTCAGCGTCTAGCACATAAAGATGTAGAATAGCTGCAGCAGCCACTAGCATTATCTTAGTTAAAATGTCCAAGTCTCCACTCCAATGGCATTAAAGTATACAGGGAAAATCAGAATGTAGGCTGTATGCGTAATTTATACATTTCTTGTATAGGTCCACCATGTGGGATTGGTTAATTAAGATACAATTCACCTGTTTAGGCTATTATTAATATGATTTATAACTCCTGCTTCAGTGAGCAGTAATGTGTTGGGTGCACTGTTGTGCAGCAGAGTGCAACTGTGCATAACTATGGTAAGTTATGTCAACATTTTATATTTCCATCCCTGTTGTCATGAAAGGTACAGAAAATGCTATTTACTTTATTTGTGCAAGCTGCAATATCACAACAGTTTGAAAAAAAGCTTGCCTACCCTGTACTAGAACTCAGGACCATTTGAACTCCAGTCCAGTCCTTAACACGTCACCACAGGGGTAGTTATGCAAAGTTCAATAACTTGAGGGTATTAGCAGAGTGCAGCCCCACTTACCGGGTTTGAACAATGCTCAGCTGTGCTAAGAAATATCAATTGAATGCATATGGTTTCTATTTTTGGATATATAGATCATGTCTGATATGTTGGTAGTCTAGTCACACAAAAAAGTTATGCATCGCCAGAACCATTTGCAGCAAGTGGCATACTGCACAAACATGTGCAATACACATAAAAGCAATAGAAAGTGATCTGACACCTCCCAATGTCATTGACATCCATTGGAAACAAAAAACATCATGTAGAAGCCTACATGAAGGGAACATCTATACATGGTTCCTGCTTTTTGTGATGCAACAAATCCACTGATTTTTGCACTCATTTGCATAATAACCATGCTGACAGCCTGGAATCTACATGGTTAGTAGCTGTGTAAGCTGGTCAATAGCAGGGTAGCACAATTTTACAGATGTGAGGCAGGGTATTACATCACCTATCATTACAGTGCATTATACTCCTCTTTTACATAACATTTTTGGTAATCATAGTTAAAACCTTTTGTGGCAGGCAGTGCACTGCACAAACACAAGGAAAAAAAATATAGCAATCTGACACACCCCCTGATGCTTTCAAACATCCATAGTGTATACATCACCCATCATATGTGTGTTGTTACCTTTTTAGGGGATTCTGTCCATATTTCTGGACTTTTACATGTCCTTGCTTGTGTGCAGAGTCCTGTACATGGAAAATGTCCACATATACTATCAACATGGACACAGAGTCTACACAGTTGTATTAAATGTTGTTGGATCGCTCCACCATGTTGTTTCACTTCATTAGCATAAATTTCAGTTACATATGCTGAAATTTGCATTCCACAAAAATTTCTGCAATTGAGCCTGAATTTGTGCAATTTTACACCAATACATAGAGTTTACTGAATCTAAAATTGTTGGTGCTCACGTTTGCATTGTGCCACAAAACACACACAGATGACCATGCAAGCTTTATTAAACTCCTTTATTTCATCCATTGAAATGTGTCGTGTCACAGTTGTAAAATAAATCTTGAGTGGTGCTTATGTTCTGCAAACCTTCAATAGTTTGTGATGTTACTTAAAAAGTTGAAATCCCAATGTTGCTGCTTACACTCAGTGTACATGTTGTTAACAGTATTGTCCCCACATGTACTATGTTCATGTGTAGATGTTGGTTAAGAGTTTAATTTAATTTTGAAATTCTGTTTTGAAGACTGATGCTGTCATTTGAATATATTGTCTTAACATACCAGTTGTAGTAAGATGCTTCCTCAGGATGGAGGACATGAGATGAGGTAATGTATGTTGTTGCCTAAGAAAGTAATGTGTTCCAATACAGGATTATATCCATATTGTATATACTTGTTTTTCTACTGTCACAGTGACAACAGCTGGATGCAACATGTGTATTTGGGTATTCCTAGCATCACACAATGTTGCCTGACATACAGCAAGATTATTTCTAAGTAATTAAAGGGACACATACTCGATTTATAAACATGATGTAATCCTTTCACATAACCACACATATGAGAATTGACGATTCACTTACACCATTGCACAGTCATTGATTCCACTATTCTGATTTGCTCAACACTTAGTCAAGTGCTACAAATCAGCACTGAGTGACTGTACGCATTTGTGAACAAAGTATTCTGCAGGAATGACATTCCCCAAAATTTTAATGTGTACGTATAGAGTGGCAGAGGCCTCCTCCATCCACTTTAAGTACATCTGATTTAATGACGTCACACAGATGCAGTTCAACAGCTGTGATGATAGTTCCATTGTGGCACATGTGATTAATAAATATTGTTAGTTGGAGGACTTGTACAGTTGATGTTCAGTTCTAGCATAGGAAGTTAATTTGTGTAAACTTACTGACATCATACATCATCAGACTTATCCCTTGATAAATGTAGCTTTGGATTTATGGCAGTGTAAATTTGTTCCGCCAATGTCATGGTAAGAGTGCTACTCTGGGGCATTTATTGAGTGCTGCAGTATACATGACTGTGCTCCAGTTCTTGGGTAGTATGTGTACAAAAATACAAAGAAACCTTCCTTGACCAAGGACAATTGATATAGAACTGATCACAATTGCATGCACATGAGCATAGTCAGTTAATTGCTATTAGTCTGATATGCTGATATGGTATTCATTTTCAGGGATCCTTTCTTAATTCACACATACATTAATTTCAGTTGTTTGTAATAATATCCATCGCTACCACCTGTAGTAGATGCAAACAGTACACTGCTCGGTGGAATACATCATATCATAGAGTGGTGCTTGCGCCTGTTCTTATCTGTCTGCACAATAAATGTATCAGACTGGAGTGTCTTAGACAAGGTATGACATATGTCACACTCTGCTTCCATATTTGTAACACCACACACACCTACGTATGGGATCCATACCCATTAGAAAATTAAACTGCATGATTCCCTTCAAGGGTGATCCTCCTCATACCCATGTTATGTCTATTTCTGTGGTGTAACAGTTAATACACAACTCAGCAGTAATATTGATGTCATGGGTTAGACTTTTACAAAAGGAGACTGTGGCTTCTAAGGCATTCATATTTTCCAATATGTTATTTTGCATGTCATGCAAATATCCCCTGTTGTATGTACTGTACTTGCTAACTGTCATCCCAACTCAGCATGTTAATGATATTTATATCCCATGTAATCCCCTCTGTAACAGTATTACCTTGTGTAACTGTGACATCATATAATATGATTTCTGCTTTTATTTACTAATATTTGTTCAGGAAGTATGACCACCATCAATTATTATGACAAATATATTGCACAATTTTATTATCTTAGTGACATAAGCACTTCTAAATCAATTATCTTAGTACAATCTGAACATTTACATCCCATACATATTTCTGTATACATTTTTTTTGATTTCTGTGCACATTGTACTCATAACGCTTTCCCTGCCTGGTAAGCTGTCTGTTGTAGTCACACTTGTCATTTACCTTCCCCTCTAACTAATTTCTGTATTTGTGTGTCTCATGAATATGCACATTGCACTCAGTACACTGCCTGGTACAGTTTACATTATTTGCCCTATGGAACTCTTTGTGTTGTCTGCATGAGCACATTTAACAGGTTTTCCCACAGATAAGCCTGTTTGTAACTGTGTGTGCCCATATTGTTTAACACATTTTTGAGGCTGCCAACAGTTTTGCTGGCTATGAAAATTTGCTTGTATTTGTGCAAGCTCGTCATGAGCAGCATGCCTACATGATTTTTCATGAATCCTGGGTCATATCAAAAAAGCAGTTAAAGTCACTCCACTTCTGAACCAGATCCTATATGGTGAGCATTTTGCCCAGACCTTCATCCAGTGAGTAAGGCTGTATTTTTTGCCTGCTATTTGATTTAATGCCCAGGGATGATGCCGTGTTGCGCTTTTCAGCCTCTGAGTGCAGACACTAAGACACTACTGGTGGGTGTGGAGAAAGTCTCCCATAGAGATTGGCTGTTCCCTCATGGAAATCCTCTGTTATCACACCACTATTCTCCCATTTTGTATCTTATGTTCCAGTCTTCTTTCCTCTGTTTCTCTCAGATTTATCTATGTTTCAATTGAAAAGCTAAGTAGTATATGATGAATGTAATCGCCTCATATTTTTGGGCTAATATGTCTGCGATATAGGCTGATTATACCAATATGAATCATCCTGTCCAGAGGAGTGGCTTATTCTTATGGAAATCACTGCAGCCAGCTCCGAATTCAGCTGTGTTCTCAAATTGTAAACATCCTGCTGTATGACAACCTAGCTGCAACTGTATCTGCGTACTTTTACAGTGATATTTAGGATATCATAAATCTTCCTATTTTAAATACTTTTTTCTTAATAAACAAACATAGTATCATTCCCCTAACTCAGAATTGGCATTTGTAACCATAGTTTAAAACATCATTCAATTTTATTGATTCATAATGACTCCTAGAAGGTAATTCCTGTGAGTGCCAATAATATGAATCATAACTGCTGAAAATCACTTTTTGTTGATACACATAAACATTTTCTTTATTTTTGCATCCCTGTATTTCCATATGAAAGGGGGAGACCCCATCATCAGCTAATATATATAGTGAAATTATTACAGTATTATAGTGGGGATAAGTGTGCATTATGATGTCTGCAGTTATACTGGCATTCAGAGAGTTGGCATCCATAGAGCTGTCACATTCCTAGTAATCATCTCCAAGCACATCTTACAAAAAAACAATCTGTATCATGCCTCCACCCAGTCTTTTTTTTGCTGACAACTTATACTGACTGACATCATTTTTTCGTTTTAAAACACCTGTATAGTCTGATAAGGCTTATAGCACAGAAGTGTATGTGAAGATAATGGTGCTACCATCCAGCAGACCTTTTAACTGGCAATAATAAGACTTTATGCTGCTTTATTTTGTCTCTACTGTAGCTTATCATTTGGTTGCTGATCCAGTGAGTGCACTGTCGAGTTTTGTCTTTTCAAACCAAATATGTATTACATGTTCATAACAAGAAAATTGTATATGTGTGCAGTCCAGTTACACAATAACTTGTAAGCTAACAGTATCAGCATCAATAACCTTTCTACCATTTTTTACATGGGTTTGGGGTGTCGCATCAAGGGTGACTGTCACCTAGAGCCAATGTTCACACTGCCAGGTAACATCACTGAAAAGAGTTCTGTTATCCTAGTAGTACAAGAGCGCCACTCTGGGGTTATTTACTTCTGCATTTTACCAAAAACAATGATTTTAGTACTACTTATAAATGTATCATCTCATTCAATGGAGCATTCCTTAAAATACTGACACTTATGCATACCCAATCTCCATTGTGCCTCATAGAATAATTTCTGTTGAGCTATTAATCACAATGAGGTCAGGTTACCATTCTTTCTGAACACCCTGTCTTGCTTTGATAGCTTTTCAATTGTGTAATTATGTTATGCATATTCAGTATTCAGTTTGCAAGATGTGCTTCATTTCTAGAAAACTCATATATATTACACATAACTCCTATTTTTCATAATTATAATTTGTCTATCTGTATTGCTGTGGTAGTTTGTGCATATCTGTGAATTTGCTATCTGTACTATCCTCCTTTACCCAATTCAAGTGTAATTTGGAAACTGGATAGGGAACAGGAAATTCATCCCTGGTTTGGCACATATATCTGTAATGGACACAGACAACCTCTAAATGGTTAATCTCCTAGGCCCCTGCTATAACTGTTTTGTGTCTCATGCCCCTGCTTTCACTTATCAAGGGTAGCAGAACTTGTTAGAGATTTGGGATGCATGGCTGGGCCCCTAGTGGTTGTTAGACTAGTAAACACCTATGAACCTATGAACATATTGTGATTTATTCACATGGGCTTGCCTGAAGTTAATTCATTGGGATCAGTGTACTACTTAGTAAACAAACAAATAAAACTAACTAAAGAAGCAAACCTCTGTCAACTCACATTATTTGGCTTTAGCATTTACTAATTTGCTCATACTTTTTTCTGTGTTAGGTTTAAGCCCGGCTAACATTATAATACAACCCATATATTCCAGATGTGTCACTCTTCTTTTATATTTATTCTTGTTTAACAGGAATTATGTTTTTTAAACTGTTTAGAAACTGTTGTTTCTTGTCATACTTTTCTCTAATCTGACTGCACACTAACAAATTAGCAATTGTAATTACAAAACCTTTCCAATTTCTCAGTTACCTCTATAGCAGATCTTTGGAATAACTCTGATGTTGATGAACTACTAAATAGAATGCTATGGAATCTGGTCTGCCCTAATGGTGCACTAAATATACACCCTCCATCCTGACCCTCTTCAAATGGAACCAAGATCAATGAATGAGTGACCGCAAATTCACTCCTGGGGTGGCGCCCATGTCCCTCCTGGAAAAAGAAAGTCAAAATTAACTACTACAGACTCTTACCTTAGTAAACTTCTCTCACCTAACCACTGACAACTGGGGCAACTTGGGGTAAATATGACTAAGCTTATAAGAATTCTAGGGTCATTGGCCTAGTAACCTCTTATGAACCATGAACCTATGAACAATTTAGACTTTCTGTCATGTAGGTTTATCTAAAAGAATCCCTTGTTTGGATTCAGTACTGAAAAGAGCACACGCATTTTTCATTACTGAAACCACATCCTTAGCTACAATCAATGGCTAATTCTCATTTTAATCACTTTATTTATAACTTCCAGTCAATACAATGTAAATCTTATCCTGCTTTGCAAAAGTAATTCCATTGTTCATCTAGTCTGTTAGTTTAATTGATTTTTAATAATAGCAAAGCTTTCCATTCACTTCAGTTGCTGCTCAGTTGTATTGCTGAGAGGTAGTGATGCTCTTCAGTAAAGCATGAAAGAACCATAATTAACTTTTACATAATTATCACTGCACCTCTGCTCGCTTACTTTACTTATCAAGCAGCATCCCATCACTCACTTTCATTACCCAACTCATTGAATTGAACATCCAGCACTAGAGGGGGAACAGAACAGGGAAAAACCTGCCTCTCTTCTCTGCCTAAACAACAAACCACACAATCCTCAATGTTCCTAAAAGAGGGAGGGAGGGAGGGAGGGTAGCAAGTTCATGCCAAAATCTGATCCCTTGCCCAGTTACACTCACACAAAACCAGTTAAGTCCCTCCTACTTTCCCAATTTAACCCATCCATCCCCACCACACTAACCTTCTTCCACTACCATCTTCTTAACTCCCATTACTATTCCTACCTGACCCTCAACCAAAGATGTCACTGGACAAATGCTTTGTTCCCAAACCTCTTTTGTTCCAGTCCCCTTCAAAAAACACACAACACCAAATGACATTTGACCACCTTTATTAAAATTCCACAAACAAATCTTTATTGAACATTTTAATATATTGATCACAGCATGAATATCCATATAACCATTTACAAGTATAGCGTAACCTCACTCACCCTAACCAAATATTTGCTTACTTTTCTTATCAAGCAGCATCCTCACCTCTGCCCGCTTACTTTTACTTATCAAGCAGCATCCCATCACTCACTTTTATTCCCCAACCCATTGAATTAAGCATCCAACATTAGAGGGGGAATAAAAAAAGGACAAACCTGCCCCTCTTCTCCACCAAAAAGCCTGACACAGGCAGCTCCCTCGCATTTACTCCAAAACCTTCAGCAAACCCTTCAAAACAAACCTACATGTCAATTAAAAAGGTCTCACCAAAATCATTCAGGTTTACTCCATCCTCTCTGACACAAACTGAATCCCCGTCATCAACATCTCATGCCCTATCATATAAATACCCAAAGCAGCCAGTTGTCTAACTAGCCTAAATTTAACAAATCGATGAGCCCTCTCAAACGACAAAATAACCATGGTACTAACTCCGACCATATAATACACATACCTGGATATAACCTCTTTAAAATAAACAGTTCCTCACTTATCCTAACTACCCACTATAACTTCAGAATTATTCTGAAAATGTTACCTGCTAAATGTAACACCGGGACTCTAAGGAGCCCAGTGCCACCCAAAACAATGCCACCCAATTATGTGCCAGCCAGCCTAAATGCAGCCCCATTTTGCCACCCACTAGATATAAGAATGGCGAACATGAGATTTCTTTTCCTAGAAACTAATTTAATACTAAGCTAGTCACCATACCCAGTTATCTAATATAAGACATGAAAGCATTTGATGACCAACAACCCACGCTCTTAATGACTTCAATTAATCTACCTTCCAGTGATAAATCTTATATCCTTCCAATTTCCAAAGCATGAATGGAAAACCTCTCTTCTGGAAAACCAACACAGAAAAGTTCTCCTCCTCATATATACAAACTGATTACATGTCATCATCTTGCCCCCTGCTGATCAAAATGACATAGTGAGGACTCCCAACATGAGACCACAGTAACCTCTTAGCCCAACCCACCAGTCACAATCAATTATTCCTGTCCTTTCCCAGTACTATCTGCTTGCCCTTCCCCAAATGATCTGTTTTACGCTCTTAATGACTTCAATTAATCTACTTTCCGAATATGCATGGAAGCAAAAAACACTGAAACATCCCCCCAAACTAATGACCAAAACAACTCTGGCACCCTAAGAGCTCCATAATACATCCATAAAGCAAACATCACCCATAAAGTATAGTTCATTGAATCTACTTTAACCAAGCTAATCCCCACAACAAAACCTTCAGAACCTGTCTTGTCAACAATCCTCTCTCAGTCCTCACACTTTCAACCCTACCCCAACTCTTCAACATACGAACCACAGTCCAAAATTTAGTAAAGTCACGTAACCTGTCCCCTGTGCAACTATACTAATCACCCCTAAGTCCACCATGACCAACTGAACTGCCTTACCTTGTTCCCAAGCCTGAACAGATATTTCAACCGCAATCCATCCTACCAAATTCCTTCCTCCTCAGGCAGCTGCATTTCAAATTTTCCAAATTTTTGCAATGCTCTACCATACACCTTCCCATCCAGATAACATAACATCTGGCTGCCAACCTGCTGCTGCCAAATCCAATGGAGAGCAGTGCTAAACCTCTTAAAAGAGCACAGGCCACCAAATATCCTATTGGCATAGCCTTGACAAAGTATAACTTAAACCCAACTACCATGCCCAACCATGGCCACTCTTCCTCCCAAACCAATAATAAACAAAAACAGATTTTATATCTACCTACCAAAACCATGGAATTGTAAACTCCAAAATGCCTGCACTGCATCATCCAAAAATGCATAACTGACTTTTTGGACATCTTCCGAAATAAAATCATTCATAGAATTCCTCTTGGGTAAGACAAATGGTGACTCAAATGAATTCTCTGCCACCTTCTTAGGAAACAACCCCAATGGAAAAACCTTAAAGCTTCTAAAGGGAGGAATTTCAAACAGACCCAACAACCTACCCATCCACCATTCCTACTCAGCAAAACCTTCCAAAATTCCTTCCTTCCTCTATAAGAAATGCAGATTCCTACAAAGTGACCCCTCCCCTCCCACCCTTGGTTTAATGGAAAATCCCTCAGAAAACCCATCTACTAATTCATCCACAACTGCTAAATCAGGAATTGCATGATCAACTGATGCTATACCTGTACATTAATGGAAAAAAACATCCACAGTCTTCCTTTTCACCCATGAAATGACACCCCTGAAAATTCCCCTCTACCCCAACTACCCTGAAATCCAGGAAACTAACAAAAGTTAACCCATCTGATTCAGGCTGCTATGAACTCAAACTAACCAACATGCCTTCCCAACTGCCACTTGCACAGCTGAATGCATACCTGCACACTTTGAATAGATCTGCAAAAGCCTACACACCACCCATGAGCAACACTCCACTTTACAGCCAAGCATACCCTTATCCCAACCCCCTAAATTAACCCCCCTGCTTACTGCTCCAAGGCTATCTACCATAGTGGTTAGCCAAATGTCAAAAAAGAGAGACAAGATGCTTCCTGGCAATAAATCTGGTAATCTAAACAGAAACAATGCAGAAGAATCTAGAATAACCAGAACCACGGCTAAATATAAACTTAGCTTTAATTGTAGTAACTTTAGAATACACGGACTACACACCAGCACATATAACTCTCCTTTGTGAACTTCTAAGTTTAGCTTTAAAGAACAATATCTTCCTTTTCCAGAGACAACTTTACATTCAAGAAAAAAGTGTAGCCATGAAAACCCCCATGGCCAACACCTATGCTAATATTGTAATGTTTAAACAGAAAACAGAGTATATTCTAAACAATAACCCATTCAAGGAGCAAGTACTGTTCTTTAAACATTTTGTGGATGTCTTATTCATTATTTGGCAAGGGAATGAAATATCACTTAAATGCTTTTATAATTATATATCTGCTACTACCCAGTTTCTCACCTTTAACAAAGAAAGCTCTTATAGTGAGATAAATTTCCTGGATATTAAGTTATTTAAAACTATGGATGGAAAGATTGAAACCACCTTGTACAAAAAAAAAAAACAGTGAAGAGTAATCCTTACATCACACAGGCATACATCCACCTTACGTTTTCAAAAATATAGTGAAAAATCAGATGCTTAGAGTTGCAAAGCTGAATACCTCTGATGCTTTAATGAATGACCAGCTTAATTCTGGATCTGAAGATTTTACTAAGAGAGGATATGATGAGACACTAAGTATGCAGTATGAAACATGAAATTATTGCAACATGTAACAATGAAGCAAGACCTAGCTTTCATAATAAAGAACATGCTAATAATATTGTGCATAAACAAAATAAATTGAGATGCATTCTGATCCATAATCGCAATACCATAGCAGTTAAGCAAATAATAATGAAATATTGGCCAATGCTGTATAGGAATACCTCAATTAGGAAATGTTATCAATGAAAAATCCACATTTGGTTATTAAAGAACAGCAAATTTGAAGAACAAACTTTGCTATAAAGAACAACCAAAACTAACTGCTCATTACACAACTTTGAGGAAAGGGGACTTATAGATGTAACAACTGTGTCTACTGTCAACACACATACACCAATAAATCCTTTAAGCATCCAGTATTAAA
The DNA here is from genome assembly GCF_019279795.1 of Protopterus annectens. Lineage (NCBI taxonomy): Eukaryota > Metazoa > Chordata > Ceratodontiformes > Protopteridae > Protopterus > Protopterus annectens. The sequence goes on from NC_056731.1 coordinate 1,439,437,658, forward strand.
ATTTGATTTCTTCTAAAATGCTTATGGAAATTGTGACTATAAGAATGTGATTTATATGGCAAGATGTGTACAATGTTCTGCATTTTACATTGGAATGATCAACAGGAAACTCAAAGAGAGGACTGTTAATCATATCTGATAGACAAATCAGTAAGAATGTTTTATGCAGGCACATTAAGGACACTAATCTGACACATGAGTTTAAATTTTTAATTTTACAGATTATACATAAACCTTTACATAGTGGTAACTTAAAGCATCTTACAGAATTAAAAGTTATTAAATGGATTTTTAAGATTTAACACACACTCTGCACCAGGCTTAAATATAATCTTTCTTTAAAAAATTATTTACATAACTTAGAACAGGTGCAGTAGGTCACATTACTATATTTTTACTTAAATATGGGAAATTGAATACAATTAAGTATCAGCCTGAAGAAGCCATAAGGGAGACATTTTTAATTTGCTTTTTGGATAATTTTTAATTAAAGCTGACTTTTATCTTTAGTCATGGTTCTGGTTATTCCAGTTTCTTCTGGTTAGCCAAATGTTAATATGTCTCACATCCCAATGCAGTGACTGATCCCATGCCTTCTGCTTTCAAAATCTCTGATTGTACCACAACCATGCATTCTCCACCCACAATGCTGTTCCTCACAGATTGTGAGAAAATAAGCCAAGAGTGGGAAGGTCAAGGCAGTATCCTTCTCCAGTCAAACCACCATGTAATAAATGAAGCCTAACATCCAGTTGTGCCATATACTTGAACACAGTTTACCTATTTACCTCTACTGCCAAGGCCACTAAAGCCGCCAAAAGTCTCTACTGCTTGCAGTTTCTGATTCCATCAGATGTTGAACTTCATCCACATCACTTGATTCAAAATATCTACATACTCCCTTTCCAGATCTTTCCATTTAACTAAAAGCAGTATGTGAGGGGTCAAAAGACTCCCCCTCCCTTGCCCAAGGGCCTGCTTAGCTAACCAATCACCCAGCTGGATCTCATAGTCTGACAAAATCTCATGCTGTTGTGACTCCACCCCACTTGTGGATGACCCCCAACTCCCCATAACCAAACCTAAACACCTGCTTTACCCTGCCCTTGATGTACCTCATCCTGACATGTCCCCACACTACTCCTAGACAACATATATATATATATATATATATATATATATATATATATATATATATATATATATATATGTAACCTGCATCCTGTACCATTCCTTTCAACCCCGTAGATATAGACTACATCTCGTGATTCACTGCTCACAACCTCAGTAGATTGTCTGGACAGCATAAATGCTATAAGAAATGGGCCAAAATATGGTGACCTCCTGACATACTGTGACAGTAAATAAAAACAGATAAGGCAGCCAAGCATGGCTTAAAAAACATCAATGTATTAAAAAGAAACAGGTAAGCACTTTCATACAGATACACTGCACTTCAACAGACCATAAAATAACATCTCAAACTAACATTTAAATAAAAAGTTCAATAAAAGATGAATTAATTAATTAATTAATTAACTGCCTTAATGGTTTAATGAGCGGGCCTTCAAAACAGGTTTTAAAGGCACACAGTCATTCAAACTTGGTGTGCTATGTGTCAGAAGTCTGACTATCCATTTAGTTTCAGCCAGTGCTACCCTATTTTCCATGTCTCCCTCTCTCCTCTCCATACTGATTAACCGGAAAATGCAAAACTAAGTCCTAGATTATCAGAGATATGTCTATATAGTGCACTGGCAGGATCCCTTCTTTGTATATATCCCAAATGCTCTAAAATTCATTCTTTAAAAGAGCATGTAGTCTTTCCTATATAAAAAAAGATACAATCCTTGCACCAGGCCAGATAAACTACAAGAATACTCTGAAACAGACTACCTATCTATGTCAAACAGAGCTCCTCATTAGCACTCTTCAAGAAAAATCTTGATGATTGGATGGGTAATAAGAAATTCACCCTGGGGATCACTTCTGTGGTTCTGCTTGACAGGGGCACAGGAAAATAATTTTCTTGGGTGGTGAAAGCCAGGATACCTTTTTGGCTAGGCTTGTATAGGCCCTAGGGCCAATAGCCTAGTACTTACCTATGAACCTATAAGAATAAGTACAATCTGCATAAAATCTTGGCTCAAACCAATACCCATTAACAGTGTATATGAAAGTTTTCCTTTAGAAATAAAACTACAAGCCCTACATCCCCTACAAGAGTAGGTACCCATCATATCTGATTATCCAGCTGATCTACCTTGGTTGGATTATTTTTGATACTTTTATATACTGTGACAGTCCGTACCCCCCCCCGACTGTCAATCACACTACACGCATGCTTGACTAATAGCCACCTCTCAAATGCACCACCCTGCCCGTGAACAAGTTCCTGCAGCCAGGAACACATACCCAGTACTAAAAGGTATCCTGGCTCTGTACCACCCCACCTAAACCTCCATAAATCAGCCTCATATTATCCTCTTTTCTTTGTGGTGTTTTTTATTTATTTATTTTTTTTTTAATATTTACTGCAGGACATAAGCCTACCCTGCCTTTGGCTCTCACTCTCCCTGCAAACCCACCCCATCCCTATCTAAGACATTGCTGAGCAAGTCACTCTTCAACATACCTCCTACCTCTTGGCACAAGAACACTGAACAAGGACAGAAATAATGGGGAAAACAAAACCCCAAAATATGGACAGTCTTTAACTATTGCTCCTATAAACTGAGAAAGCTGCTAGACTAATAGGTTCATCTTACAGTGCATTTCCTGAAGCGATACAGTCTGAAACTTCAGTCATCCACCCCTCCCTGTGGCAAAGTCTTGACATTCTGCAACAATCTAAACAGTGGGTGGTATGCTCAACAGTGAATTGTCCGTACCCCCCATCCCCTTCAACCATTAGTAGTGCTGCGTGCGACTGATGGTCATCACTTGAGGGCACTGGAAAGCCCTCAAAGAAGCTCCCACTAAGCCACAAAGAAAAACAATGGAATTCTCAACAAGCCACAAAGTGAATCATGCAATCAGTAACACTCAGCCGCACAAACCACCACACCAAAGAAGGTCTACCACCACCTTGCTCACCCTTCCCAAACCAAAACCTAAAGCCCTCAAAGCAGTGAACAACAGCCAAAAGTCAACCATCAACTCTTCACCCAACAACAACCAAGTGCACAACCAGCCCTCCCCACACCCAGAACAAATGTCCCTCAAACAAGAGAATAAAACCCTGCACCCTGTACCTGTGATGGAAACACACGGACCACCATGCCATCTTCCAACTCTGATGATGATGCTAAGATTAGGACCCTCCACGAAAAAACAGCACCGTCAAGAAGCATATTGAGCCCGCCTCCTTCTTCCCCCTCAAAACCCTGTCCAACTACTCCCCTGCCTTTGTGAAATGATGGAAACCTACCAAAACAATATTTAACACCCTGCAAAAAGGTCCTGGACCTTCCAGTGTTCACTGCCAAACAGACAGCGGAAACATACCTCCCAACCTCTTGGTGCCTTGGTGCCTTGGTGCAAGAAATCTTGACAAAGCCTGACATAAAGGGGGAGAAAAAGGTCCACAAACAGGGACGCATTTTAAATATTGAAATTATAAACTTAAAAAGTTGCTAGAATAACAAGATTTGTGTTAACATGCATTTTCTGAAGGAAGTGAAGTCTAAAGCTCAAATGCATGTCATTATTTAGTGGCTTTAATCCTTAGATCATCCCAGTGATTTACCCAAAAAAACCCCTTTTTTTTTCTTTTTTTCTTCGTTTAGGTACAGGGAGCAGGTAAAATATGAGGCTAAAATATGGTCATTATGCAAAAATCTGTATAATTGAGAGGTTTTAGCAGAAAACACCATGGTCCCAAAAAGACTGTCTCCCACTTGACCATCCATCTGCATATACATTTGCCTCCATCATGAAACCTTGGCAACAGAAGCACTAGTACATGCAATGCCTCTCCACCAGCTTCCCAACCATTAAGGCCATAACGTGCATGTGTGTCACCCAACCATTACCTGCCCAACCTTGTAAACCATGAAAACATGCAGTCAGCCTCTGCAGACCACCTTAATTGGAAGACATCACTATCGTTCCACCACAATGGCCAATTGAACTGAACACAGCCAAGCCATCACTAGCAGCATCAATCTCACATGAGCCCTCCCAATTTCACCACACTGCTGCGACTCCAAGTCACCCACCCTCTGAGTACAGGTCAGCAACTGAAGTAGTAGCACAGGAGACCACAGACCTATGCTTCACAACTCAACCGAAACACCCAGCATACCAGCACACAACCCGCAAACCACAACCCAACAAATCCAATATGCCATCATCAACCACAACTACCCCAAAGCAATAAAAATGACACAGAGAGGACATCCAAACTCTACACCAAAGCATTTGAGCCAAGAACCAAACAAGGAAACCAAACATTATAAGGCAGCATTGTTAATGACTACACCACTGTGCTATCCATCATAAAGCTGAACAGTTGACAGTGCCACTGTGCAAATCAACTTAATAGGTCCCCGGACAGTTAAATACATCTCCCTTTACCTTCTGTGCTGTATATACCCTCCGGGCTGCTATTACTATCCATCTAAACATATTCCATTCCACTTAACCAGTACAGCATGCAAGAACACATACACACACACACACACACACACACACACACACACACACACACACGCACACATAAACACACACACACACACACACACACACACACGCACACACACACACACACACACACACACGCATATGCAAAAAAAAAAAATATATATATATACAAACATTAAACTATACAAAACATTGTTAACCCATGGCCTACCTTTACATGAAATACCTACAGGTCATCTCGCACACAGCACTTGCACTACCAAGTTCACTCAGAAAACTGATCACTTACCTAATTACACTCACACATAACCAGTTAAGCCCCACTTTGCACTTATCTCATATCCTTCCATTCCTCCTACTCTCCCAATTTAACCCTTCCATCTCCACTACACTAACTTTCTTCCACTACTTTATTAACTCCCATTACTATTCCTACTTGACCCTCACCCGAAAAATGTCCCTGGACAAATCAATTTGCTCCCAAACCTCATTTGTTAAAAAAAAAAAAAAAAAAAAAAAAAAGAACTTCCTTAAGAGTTGTAGTTTAAAAATGGATTTTCAACATTCAAAGAACCAAATTCATCAACCATTGCTGCATTGTGTTAAGCAAATTTCAGTGAAAAGTAGCAATGAGCAGAGTGTGGAGATTCAGAAAATTAAACAACATGACAAAGCCTGCTGAAATAACATGGCTGGTCATGTTATAGCTAATGGCCATATAATGAAGCACTTCATATGATATGCGTGAAATAAACAGGATAGGACCACCACGAAATAAAACATATGACAAAATTTATTTCATAAAATGGGATAAGCGCTTTTGCGTGCTACCAAGGCAGATTTCACTAAACAATTAAAACCATTAGCTATATATATTCCCCATTTAATTGAGTACACCTGAAACAATCAATCATTAAACAATTGTCAATTCATCTCATTAGTTCAGTTGAGTTTCAGCTAAAGATTAGCTAGAGCAAAGCTTGTAAAGGCTACCAAAATTAACATATTTATTTTTCTTATCATTTAATGACTGTCTCAAGTGAAATATTATAAAACATATATAGTGCACCATATAGAAATATAAAGGGCAATATATCTATTCCAAAAACATCATATGATAATGAGACCAAACAACATGATGGAGAAATTCAGAAAATTTTAACTGCTGTGCACTGAAAACTGCAACCACTTTAGATATTTTCTCGGCCAGTTGTTCTTGTTCAAGTAGTGCAAAATAGTGTACAATTTTACAGCATTGTGGCCTCTTGCATGAACTACAGTTCCAACAGCCACAGGCACTAACAGCTGAGACAGACGTGGAATCAGAGGAGGAGCCAGCAGCTGAGAATAACTATACTAGATGGAGGGGGCCCAGTGCACTATGGCATTAGCAAAGAGGCAATGGCTTGCACATAGCTCTACAACATAACCATACAACAGTTAAGCAGATACACAACAGTAAAACGGATGTATTTAAAAGAAATCCTGTGCTTATTCAAGAGAAGGCTGCTCACACTCTGCATTAGATATAAGGCCCTATGTGTACATGGCAGGGACAGTTATCATCATATGCGCAGGTGAACAAGGGAGTACAGGAGTGCATGCCTTTCACAGGGAAACATATGAGTGTGAATGCTGCAGTGTATGCATGGATAGTGTGAGAACTTGTTTTGAGGGATTAATGTGTAGAAGGACCAGGTTCAATGGATGTGTGGGATGTACTGTGGGCTGTATTGGTGTGTATGTATGTGTTTCTGTAGGGACATAGCTTAAGAACACAGTGCAGCACTGCATATTATCTACTGGAAAGGTCCAGGAATTGCATGACAGAGTGTTCAACCTCCTGTGGGTACCCCATCTGTGACAACTGCCTCTGCCAGGAATTACACTGGCTGTCCTATGAACTTGGCTAGATGTTGGTAAACTATCTGACTGTGCTGCCTGTCTGTGACCGATGTCTGCTAGAAAATGAGCCAGCATGACCATGTGGATGGATTCTCTTTGAAATAGACATATCCACAACCAATGCGGCAGTAGAAGTGCTAGCACTGTGAGAATGGGATCTCGCTCAACCATGACCAGGCTAATATACAAGGAAGTAGCAGTTGACAAGCTGCAAGGATGGACCCTCACCCCTGACAGATGAATCAAAGATGTTCTGGTCAAATGTGTGAGTCATTCTGTCTTCAAATTACACATACAGGTCATGTACATACATAAGCCAGCATGCACAGCATTGATTACCCTCCCAACATCTGCCATGGTTCTAATGGAACTAGTCTGTATCACCACAACAGCCCTGCACATATACTTTGTATCAGCTTCTGACATAACGACCTCAGGAGAGATCCATAACCATACGTCTGGTGAGCATCAGTACCAGCCCAACATCCATGTGGACCCTCCTGCCCATGAATGTTAGGGGCAGACTTAGACATGTCTCTACTGGGGCCCACCACACTTCCCTTATCTACAATGTTTCCATCAACCTATCCAGTCGCAGATAGTAGTTTGAACAGAGTATGTGCAGGCATATAGACTATGCCCATATCATTGAAGAGGAGGAGATGTGGAAGTCACACTTTTTGTGTCCATCATACATCCTGCACCCCCTGACTGTGCCTACTTATCCCAGCTATCATCATAAGTGTCTAAATATCCTCCAACTGCAGACAGAGTAGTTTCACAGTGGTAGTGCCAGAGAATGATTCACCTTTGAGTACTCCAAAACAAAACCAAACATATTCAGTGTAAATTTGACCCAGTCCCACAACTACAGATGTAAATTATACTCTTGTATTTATAACAATATGATATTGAGATATAACCCTGCCCATACCTTGTGAAGATGGATGTTTTACCTGGACAGTAGATGTACCCAAATGCCAGAAGTGAGACAGGCATTGTAAACTGTTATGTAGCTAACAGGTAGAAACTGAGGCAAATAGTGATTGAAGGACTTCATGCCAGGGTCACCATTAGTTGAAATTCTCCTGGGCCTATCCATGTCTGCCTTAAAATCCAGCACTGGACTGTGGAACTCTGTGGAGGTGTTACTACATTTAACAGAAGCCAGAACTCTCCTGTCTTAGTAAGGTGTACTTCAGTAGAAGACCCACCTGCTGTTGCCCTCTGTTCCCATGCCACAGCCTATGCTCTGTGAGTGGCAGCATATATCATATTAGCTGCTCTGTGGGAGACCATATCATAATTATTATCCTGACCACCCACAGCAATAACATTGGTAACAAATTCCCACCAGACATAGTCATGGAAGGGCTTGTTGGCAAAATGCACTGAAAGATCCATCTGCCATGGAGATGTAGGGTCTCTAATACCATCTCATTTTTAGACTCAGTAAACTTGGGTTTGTGGGTGGATGTGGCTTTCTGTGACTGCTTCTAAAGCACAGATCTGTTAGTATAGAAAATATTGGAATTAACAGCTTTGGCCCTGTATGTATCTTACAAATCCTAACAATAACACTATACAAAAAGACCATCTGCTATGCCTTAGTAGGGCCTGACAGTAGCATATATGTATCTACAGAGCAGTCTTTACCTGAACGTCAAGCATTATTGTATCCTAAGTACAACCCCACCCCCCAGCACATTACTGCAAAGAAGAAGAAATTAAGAAGCACACAACTGAACAAGCATATTAGCATTTTAATGTAAGTATTAGAAGGTTTTTGGCTAATCACGTGTTTTGAGGTACACAGCATTTTGCTGGTGTATGGCACCCTTACTTTGCCACAACTTGCTGTCACATGCCTGCATGTTATTATGACCAATACATTTGCAATGTACTATTCAGAGATATTTTATCACTAAATGTAGATACACACTGAATAACAGACTTTCCGGGCCTTCTACTAAATAGCACACAAAAAGCTACCTATGAACAAATAAGTACAAAAAGTATCATGTACCTTATAAAAGCAGATAATCATCTTTAGCAACAGTTCTTTGAGAAAATATGCATGATTCGAATGCAAATTTGTCTTCCATAGTGCAATGGGGATCTCTGGTTCTGGTCAGAACTATATTATGTAGATTACCCTATCTGGGCATGGTGATTATGCTAATTAGGGAACATTCAATTTGCTGAAGGGCAAACTTATTACACAATATGAGGATTACTACACAATTCAGTGTACATGCTGATCCCCTGTGAGCATCTCAGACACACATAGGAAGGCCCCACTTATAGAAAAATAGAAGTTGAAGTTACTGAATGCCTGTAAAGTGAAGGATTTGGAGTAGAAGGTCTAACACAGGTTACGTCACAGTATGATGGAATGAGTCTCCAAAGTAAGGAAAAACAGGAAGATCAGGAAACATCTGAAGAAGAAATATGGACATGGGAAAGAAAAAGAGATTTAATATGATGTAATATCTATGCAAAGGAGAAAGCAAAACTAATCAATACAAAAAGAGCTGCATCAAAAATATTTAATGAGAAATACAGGCAAAGGAATCCGGACATGGAAAACTTTACAATACAAAAATAAGACAAAGATGAAAAGTTGAAAAGAAGATAGGTAATAGAGAAGTTAAAGAAACAGAAACTGGGGTTATAGAGTATCTGCAAAGTGAAGGATTCAGTGTAGAAAATCTAAATCAGAATGCATCACAGCAGGATAGAGCAATGGACATCCAAATTAAGGAGAAACCAGTGGAATAGGGAACAACTGGTCAGTTGCCATATCAAGATATTTTGGTTATGGAGCCTTCCACAGGAAACCAGTATAAACATTCACTTGAAGCTGGACAGCAAGGGAAGGCACAAGAAACTGTGCAACACTGATGCAGTCAATGCTGAGGAGTGATAGGCCAGTGAGTTCCCACATGACAGAGCAATGGATGGCACAGGATGAAAATGAAAAGAATGTGCCACAGAAAGATGCTATAGAACTTTCTATAGAATGCTCGCAAGAAATGGAGAACAAAAAATGTGCCCTCAGTTTAAAAGAAAATGAGCTAAGAGAAGAGTTGCTTAACTTAATAGAGATAGATATATAAATTAAGATCAATGAAAGAAATAGACTGCAGAAGGTCAATAAAACCCAAAAAGTTAGAAGTTTGATAAAAGAAATGAACACAGTAATAAGGACTGTTCATAGAGATCCATGTGATATAACAGAAGTAAATAGAATATATTACTGTGGCACTAAATTAATAGATAAAGTTCTAACCCAAGAACAAAGGATAGTAAGGAAAAGGAAGGGGAGAAATCGAATGCCATCATGGAAGTATCGAATAGAGAAAACTATAAAGCAATTATGACAAGAAGTGTCACTGTTAGAAGAGTATAGAAGAGGGAATAGATCAACAAAAATACTCAGAAAGATAGATGTGATAAAAGCAATGTGCAGTATTACAATGGAATAGTATGTATCATTCACTATTGCAAGTAATAATCTAAAAATATCAGCATAGGTAGAAAAAACTTAGAAGAAACACAGACAAACATACAGCAATTTATTGATGATCCAAGAAGTTTTATAGAGAATTGGGAACAAGGAAAAAGGATTTGAAAGACAAAAAAAAGAAGAAATATATACATTTTGGAGAACTATTTCTGAAGGTCCTGTGGAACATAAAACAGATACTGCATTGATAGAAGAAACAAAAGAAAAAATAAGAAGTTCAAGTCAAGTCATGTCAAAGAAAACGTTATTGTCATTCGGAACTACACCACATTGTAGCTGAACAAAATTGCGATGCTTGGTCCCTAAAAACATACATACAGAGAAGACTAATCATAAAATAACACAATAAAAATAAAAGTAAAAATAGAATAAAATAATTACATAATGACCAGACACACTTTACATATAAATAGAATTGAGTAATGACATGTGCATGATATTACTATAACATAAGAACTAAGCAGCACATGGAATGGTCAGCATGAATATTGCACAGTGTGATTTATATTGCACTTCACAGAGTCCTACAATAAGATAAGGTGTGAACCAACATTAAATATACACATAAGTTAGTTATTGCACATGAAAAAAGCTTAATACTTATATTCAAAGTTACAGGAAATGAAATAGGATGAAGTAACAGCCAGAGAAATTGAAACAAAGTTAAGAAAAGCCTCTAATTGGAAAACTCCATGCCCAGATGCAGTACCTAACTTCTGGTTAAAAGTATTAACATCTTTGCATGAAGATTTAGCCATGAGTAAGAACTATTTATATGTGCACCCCAAGCAGACACCAACCTAGCTAACAACAGGAAAAACAATGCTGCTTCTTAAAAGTGAACCGTAAAAATTATGGACCAATGACTTGCTTTCTGACAACGTATAAACTATATACTGGAATTGATGCCAACAGAGTTTATAGTCATTTAGAAGAAAACTCAGTTATGGCAATAGGACAAAAGGGTGATAAAAGAAAGTCATATGGAAGCAAATATTATTTCTTGTTAAATAAAGTCATAGTGGAGAACTGTAAAAAGAGGAAGAATCTAAGTATGCCATGAACTGACTACAAAAAAAGCATTTGACAGTATCCCACATCATTGGATAACAGGTTACTTAAATATGTATAAGATAGACCCTACACTGATAAACTACATCACAGCGACCATGAAACAGTGGCAAACCACTTTACAGTTAAGCCATAATAAAGGGCAAATTATTTCAGGGATAAAAATCTAAAGGGGGATATTCCAGGGTGACTCTCTGTCACCATTGCTCTTTTGCCTTGCCCTTAACCCATTAAGCTGTCTGCTTAAAAGATTATGTCATGGCTATAATTTGGCTCCGAGAAAGCAACAAAGTGTAAAGACTTATCTTCTCTTTGTCAATGATTTAAAACTGTATAGCTCATCAGATGAGAAACTGAAAGTACAACTGCAAGTTGTCAAAACTTTTTCAGATGATATAAGAATGTCATCTGGTCTTGATAAATGTGCAAAAGCAACATTTTAAAGCAGAAAAGCTGCAGCACCAAGAAAACATCACTTTGGGACAAGAATGCTATATAAAAGAACTTGAGCAAGAGGGAGTGTATAGATATTTGGGAATTGACAAAGGCTCAACAATAAAACATGAACAGATATGAATAAAACTTAGTAAGGAATATTTTAGAAGACTTAAATTAATCCTGAAAACTGTGTTGACATCTGGGAACAAAATTCAAGCTATAAACCAATTTGCTCTTCCTTTCCTAACTTACAGTTTTGGAATGATTGACTGGCCCCCAAAACATGTTGGATAGCTTAGACAGGAAAACAAAAAGGATGGTTCTTGCTCACTGAATAATTTATAAAAATCTGTGCATACCAAGATTATATAATCCCCATTCTAAAGGAGGGATGGGCCTCCTCAAAACTGATTACATGTATAGATCTGCAATTGAGGGACTGCACACATATCTGCTGACCTCACAAGACCCAAATGTAGTGAAAGTTTTGAAACATGAGTAGAATAAATCTAAGAAGACTCCCCTTCTTAGTCTAGAAGAAGTATATTGGAATCAAACTGGAATGAAAATTAAATCAGAAGTAGATAAAAATCAGGCAGCAAATCAATGTGCCAAAAAAACAAAAGAAAGAATATAAGGTAAAGGATCAGATCAGAAGGCAAGAAATGTGGATAATGCATAAATATAGCTGCAAGTATAGAAAACTCCTGGAAGAACCTCATGCTAATCAAAATCGAACACAGGAATGGTTAAGGAGAGGCAAATTCAAACCAAAAGATTAGAGGTTAATATAGGTGGCCCAAGCCATTGAGCTACATACACATTGGTTTAGAATGTCCATTGAACATTTGGGAGAAACAGACAAATGTAGGTTTTGTAAAACAGAACTGGAAACAGTCACACACCTTGTTGCTGGTTATAGTAATGGCAGAAAGACTGTATACTGAAAGGCATAATAATGTGGCAAGACTGTTGCAGTGGGGATTGTGCAAACATTATAATAGTGAAGTAGCTGTAAAATACTGCAAACATGAGCCACAAAGCATCATAGAAAATGATGAAGTCTACCTCACATGGGATCACCCATTACCAAGTGTTCAGAAGAGAGTTGTGGGAAAACTAGATATATTGGTCCATGAAAAGAAGACAAAAGTAGCATTGATCATTGAAATTGCTACACCCAGTGACTACAGTGTCTTGCATACATAGAAAAAAAAGTCATACATTACCTGGATTTGCAGGCAGAAGTGAGAGCAATGTGGAAGAAAGATACCCAGACAGTTCCAATAGTGGTAGGAGCAATGGGTCTTATAAAAAAGAATCCACAATCGTATTTACATATGTTACCAATACATGTAACTCTGAACAAATTGCAGAAAGTCATTATTGGGCACATTATGGATGCTTCTGGCTGACATCAAAGACTGAAACAATGCTAATTTCACAAAGTTTAATCATACTTTGACTTAGGAATTGAGTCCATTCCCATCATGACATTAGAAACCCAAAAGATTTGTAGAAATTAAAAAGAGAAGCCCTTGATTATGAGGGTGAGGAAATTGTCATGCTATATTCAACCATTTGGAGATGGAGTCCTTGTTGAGCACATATTGTCAGCAATAGCAGTGGGATGGAGGAGTGCCATGTTTCTTACATTAAAGTGCCAATGGAAGAAAATTAATGCAGTGCATATATTGTAGTGTTTTTTTATCCATCACATAAATGAGGTGCCCGTTGATGCCCATCATTGTGCAGAGACTGAACATGTGAGAAGTTATTTGGGTGCCAGTCCTCTGCTATTTTTCCTGAGACAATTATAGATGGAGAAAATGAGGGCAGAGCTCCTTCTACAGCACAGAGGTGGTATGGGGCTATTCCAAAATTTTTCTGGACATCCTTCATTGTCATTATAGCTGGAAGCTCCTCCTGGGTCACAGTATAAGGCTGATGTGTTGAATAGTTTGGCTAAGGCTGTCATTCATGCCACTGGCATCCTATATATGGGGGGGCAGTGTCAACACCACTACAGTGACTTGAGAAGACACAAGCTTGACCTCCTTGGCTGATGGGAGACTATAGTTAGGGCATGAGCACAGCCTCCATACTTTAAATATAGAATTATGCCATTAACCAGATACCATGCTGATGCATGCCATGATACAATTTTTGATTCTACCCATTGTTGTGTCAAGCCCCTGCAGAGCTTTAAATTAACAGGAAGATGCAGAGAAGCAGGCTGGAGTGTATTATAGAGTGTGGGTGAAAATGTCTCTGTTTACATAGTTACAGTTGAAAACAGTAATAATGACTTTGTATAACTTGTATACAATAATAGCCTGTCTGAAAGAAATAGCATACCTTTAGGGAATTAGTATGACTTTTCAATGTCAAAAGTATGCATCTGAATGTCAATCCCTCTATAGGTGGAAGAATGGAGAGTTGATAAAATCAGCAAGCAAAGGAGAGTAGTATTGGTGGAATTGAATTCATCCTCAAGTCTTGATCAGTGCCTTCACGAGGAAGACCCAGTTTTTACAAAATCTCACTAAAATGACATTGATATATAGACTGTATTTTATATCACATATATCATGGACAGAAGTAAGTTAAAAAACAAAAAACATAGCTGAGTGCACAAGTTCCAGGCTAAAAAAAAGTGTCCAATCTTGGTAGGTGCACTTGTGCCCAGAGTGGAAGGAAATAGTGTAGAATCCTTCAGACATGTTAACATTCCTACAGAGGTTGGCCCCATGCTGTAGAAGGAAGTAGTAGTCCACAAAATTCGAAAAAAGAGACACAAAGATGATAGAGTGGACTACTGAGGATAAGAAACAAATTATGTATTCCTACTACTATGCAAGAAGCCATTAATTTTCAGACAGAAGATATATAAAAAGATTAAGAGAGAAATTACAGGAAAGAAAAATACTTGCACAAGAAAAACTGTCAAAAGCTTCAAATGCAAATTTACATTCAATAATACAATAGGTTTGTGAAAAACATTATATAGACCAAGTAACTTGGGCTACTTGGAAAAGAAGTGACTGGGAATATAGAGATTTTTGAAAGGCATAAAAAAGAAATATGGATTTGGGAAAGAAAGAGAGATCTGAAATGGTGCAGTATTTATGCAAAGGAGAAAGCCAAATTAATTAGTAAAAAAGTTCCCAAGATAATAAAAGAAAAATATAGGCAAAGGCATGCAGATATGAAAAATTTCACAATACAAAAAATAAGATCACAAAGGGGGAACGTAGTACAGAAGATTAGTAAAGTAGCAGTTAAAAAAATAGAAGCTGAAGTTATGGAATACCTGCAAAGGATTTAGTGTAGAATGTCTAACACAGGTTATGTCACAGCATGATGGGACAATGAGTCCCACGAGTAAGGAGAATCATTAGGAGTGGGAAATATCTGAAGAAGAAATATAGGCATGGGAAAGAAAAAAAGATTTAATATATTTCCATATTTATGCAAAACAGAAATCAAAACTAATCAACACAAAAAAGCAGTGCCAAATTTTTTCAAGAGAATCACAGGCAAAGACATCCAGATATGGAAAATTTTGCTATACAAAAAAATAAGTAAACAAAGGGAAAAGTAGAAAAGAGGATTAGTAATGGAGAAGTTAAAGAAATAGAAATCAAAGCTATGGATGACCTGTAAAGTGAAGGATTTAGTGTATAAAATATAACCCTGATAATATCACAGCATGCTAGAATAACGAAATCCCAAATTAAAGAAAAAACAGTGGAGTGGGAAGCATCTGATCAATTACCATATGAAAAACCTTTGGAGCCTTCAATATGAAACCAGTACAAAAGTTCAGCTGGAGTTTTCACAAGGGAAGGAACAGGAAACTGTGGCAAGTCTAACGCAGACAATGTTGTGGAATGGTAGGCCAGTGAATTCCCGTATGAAAGGGCAATGGATAACACAGGGTTAATATGAACAGAATATGGCACAGGAAGGAAGATTTTCTGCAACTTTCTATAGAATGCATGCAGGAAATAGAGAACAAAGAATGTGCCCTTAATTTAGAAGAAAATGATCTAATGGAAGAATTGATTGAGTTAATAGAGATGTATAGACATATTAAGATCAATGAAAGAAATAGACCACAGAAAGTCAATAAGACCCAAAATGTTAGAAGTTTGATAAAACAAATTAACACAGTAATCAAGATTGTTCATAGACATTTGTGTGAAGTAAATAGGATATATTACTCTGCAGCTAAATTAATAACAGATAAAGTCTTACCATAAAACACAGGGCAGCAAAGGAAGGGGAGAAATCAAATGCTATCATGGAAGTATCAAATACAGAAGACTATAAAGCAATTAAGACAAGAAGTGTCACTGCTAGAGAAGTACAAAAGAGGGAACAGATCCCCAAAAATACTCAGAAAGATAGAAGTGATAAAAGCAATGCACATTATCAGAACAGATCAAGATCTATTGTACACTATTGTAAATAATAAACTAAAGATAACAGAACAGGGAGAAAAAGTTAAAATATATTGAAATAAATATAAGGAAAAGTAAAAATAAGCAATTTACTGATGACACAAAAAGTTTTATAGAGAATTGGGAAACAATGAAAAGAAAGATGAAACACCATGAAAAAAAGAAGAAATAGACACATTTTTGAGAAATATCTGTGAAGATCCTGTAGAATATAACAAAGATGCTAAATGGATAGAAGTAGAAGAAATAATAAAAGTTCAAATGTACAGGATATGAAATGGGATGAAGTAACAGCTACAGAAACTGAAACAAAATTAAGAAACGTTTCTAACTGGAAAACCTCAGGCCCAGGTACAATATCTAACTTCTGGCTAAAAATATTAACATCTTTACATGAAGATTGGCCACGAGGAAGGACTATTTATATGTGCATCTTGAACAGATGCCAACCTGGTAAACAACAGGAAAAAGCAACACTTCTCCTTAAACGTGAACCTGAAGGATATCCTAAAAACTATAGACCAATAACTTGCCTTCTAACAATGTGTAAACTATCCACTGGAATTGATGCCAACAGAGTGTATCGTCATTTAGAAAAAAAAATCAATCATGGCAATAGAACAAAAGGGTAAAAAAGAAAGTTATATGGAACAAAGGATCATTTTTGTTAATTAAAGTAATAATGGAGAATTGTAAAAAAGGGACGAATCTAAGTATGGCATGGATAGACTACAAAAAAGCATTTGGGGGCATCCCACATTCATGGATAAAAGAGTCCTTACAAATGTATAAGATACACCCTACAGTGACTGATAACATTACAGTGACAAATAACTTTGTAGCTAAGCCATGATAAAGGTCCAGTTATTATCCTAGGGATAAAAATTCAAAGTGGGATATTCCAGGGTGACTCTTTGTCACTGCTGCTCTTTTGTTTTGCCCTTAACCCATAGCTGTCTAGTTAATAGACTAGGTCATGGCTACAATTTGGCTCTCAGAAGACAACAAAGTATAAAGACTACTCATCTTCTCTTTGTGGATCATTTAAATTGTATAGTACAGCAGATGAGGAACTGAAAGAACAACTGCAAGTAGTCAAAACTTTCGCAGATGATATAAGAATGTCATTTGGCCTTAATAAATGTGCAAAAGCAACCTTTAAAACAGGAAAGCTGCAGCACCAAGAAAATATTAGTGTCATGCAGGAATGTGATATAATTTATTTTATTATTTATTTATTTTACTTTATATATCAGACTGGGCAGTATCAGTTTGCAGTGGAGACCTGGGGAGAAAAGCTCCACATAGTAAGAAATATAATGCAATGACAGTTTTTTGACAAGGTAATAAAATTTGATTACAAAACATAGCAGAAAATATCTTGTGCAAGAAGGAGTGTACACATATATGGGAACTGACGAAGGGTCAACAATAAAACACAAACAAATGCTAGTAATACTTAGAAATATTTTAGAAGACTTCATTTAATACTGAATACTGCTCTAACATTTAGGAGCTAAGTCCAAGTGATAAATCAATTTGATCTTCCTGTTCTAACTTACAGTTTGGGGGTGATTAACTGGCCCAAAAAGGTATTGATCAGTTGGACAGGAAAACAATAAAAATGCTTCATGCTTATCAAATGATTTATAAAAATCAATGTATACCAAGATTTTATATTCCTGCTCTGAAGGAGGTACGGGCCTCCTCAAAATTTATTGCATACATACATCTCCAGTCGTAAGACTGCATACATATTTGCTGACCTCACAAGATCCAAACATACAGAAAGTTTTAAAACATGAAGAGAACAAGTCTAAGATGTCTTCCTTGCTTATTTTAGCATAAACATATTGGTGTCAAGCAGAAATGGAACTCAAACCAGAAGTAGATAAAAATCAGGAACAACCAAATGTGCAAAAAAACAAACAATAAAAGAATATAAGTAGAAGGATCAGATGAGAAGGCAAGAAATGTGGAAAATGCATACATATGGAAGTGTAGAAAATTCTGGAATAACTTCATGTTGATCAGAATTTAATGCAGGAATAATTAAGAAGAGGTTAATTTAAACCAAAAAACAAACGGTATTGGTGATCCAGGATAGTGGAGATGTTGGTTTACAAAATGCATTGAACATTGGTCATTGAAATTGCTACACCCAGTGATTACAGTGTCTTACGTACAGAGAGACGCAAGAAGCCATCACCACAGTGGGTTATTTACAGAGAGACACAAAGTCATAAAATACCAGGATTTGCAGGCAGAATTAAGGGCAATGTGGAAGACGTATATGCAGACAATTCTAATAGTAGTAGTAGCAGTAGGAGCAATGGGTCTTGTAAAAATAAAAATTAGTAGTCATATTTAGATATGTTATCAGTGCATGTAACTCTGTATGAACTGCAGAAGTAGTCAATTCTGGGCACATTGCAGGTGCTGTGAATAGCAATTTTGCTTACATCAAAGACTGAAACAATACTAATTTCATGAACTTTAATAATACTTTGACTTAGGAATGGGGTCCATTCCAGTCATGGTACTAGAAACCCAAAAGTCTTAAAGAAATTTAAAAAAAGTGGAGAATCAAGCAGCAAATGAATGTGCCAAAAAACAAAAGAAATAATATAACGAGAAGGGTCAAATGAGAAGGCAAGAAATGTGGAAAAGGCATAAATATAGTTGCAAGTACAGAAAACTCCTGGAACAACCTCAAATTGATGAAGAACTGATGCAGGAATTGTTAAGGAGAGGTGAATTTAAACCAGAAGATGAAAGGTTAATACTGGTGGATCATGATAGCAGGCTACATACACATCAGTTTATAATGTCCATTGAGCATGTGGGAGAAATAGACAAATGCTTGTTCTGTAAAACAGAAATGGAAATAGTCACACATCTTGATGCTGGGTGTGATACACTAATGGCAGAGGGCCTGTATACTGAAAGGTATAATAATGTGTCAAGACTGTTGCATTAGGGATTGTGTAAACATTATAATGCTGAAGTAGCTGAGAAGCATCGAAAACATGTGCCAGAAAGTATTATACAGAATGATGAAGTTTATATCAAATGGGATCACCTATTACTAACAGTTAAAAAAGCAGATGTGAGAAAACCAGATATAGAAGCCCATCAAAAGAAAACAAAAGTAGCATTGATCATTGAAATTGCTATACCCAGTGGTTACAGTGTCTTAGATACAGAGAGACACAAAGTCATAAAATACCATGATATAAAAAATAATTTAGTCATATTTAGATATGCTACAGATACATGTAAGTCAATATGAATTGCAGAAGTTGTCAATTCTGGGCATATTGCAGGTGTTGCAAAAAGCACATTTGGCTAACATCAAATACTGAAACAATACTAATTTCATGAACTTTAATCATACTTTGACTTAGGAATGGGTCCATTCTAGTCATGTTATTAGAAATCCAAAAGATTTGGAGAAATTAAAAAAGTGGAGAAGTGGCTAATCATGTTTATTCTATGTACATTGACACTCCTAGGATAGCTGTGGGCCCAATCCCCCCAAACCAAAAAAAAAGACAAATTCTGTAATCATGACAGAGAGCATTAATCATCCCTGTAATATCAGTGGACCACTAATAGGTCAATATGTAATGTCCATGATCAGTAGGTGGCTAGGCATTTCACAGTTTACAGTATAAGTATCTGTCTCTTGTATATCATCCTATGTTTGACATATTTATTATGTGATCAGCATGTTTCTTATGTATATGTACATTTGTATTATTGTCACAACTGAAATAACACCAATGAATAAAAGTACAGATGAGCTGCCTTTTTAAATAGCTCCTGCAGTTAGTATGCTCTTACGTCAGACTGCATATGCAGATGGCTTTTGGCTTCAGTGCCCCACCAAATGTTATAATCATACATGTCACTGACAAACTTAAATAAATCATATTATTAAAAGGTTATTTCGTTTTCCAGTATGGCTATCGACATAGCTAAGAATTCGGTATTATTGTTTTTGTATGTCTCTTCCCCATACTCTTTGTTACTTTCATTCCTCATTTATATATTTGTTTAGTTATTTATTTCTCTCCATTTCTGTGACTATTATATGTAGCTGCACAATGACCTGCATTGACTCCACTGACATGGCTTATTGTCACAGGTGGCAGCGGCAACACTACTACCACTAATAGAGGCAACCAGCATATGTGGGTCACAGCCTGCCACAGCTACGTCCACAACACCTGCCCTAATTTTGCCATCAGTACCAGTTAACTTTGCAATGGAGGTTGGTATATTGGTACCTGGTTGTAAAAGTGTAAGTGGAGGTGACAAAATTTGTGCGAGAGATAACAGACAGGATGTTGGACGTGCACATCAGTACTATGGAGATTATGCTCTGGTGAGTTGCTGAGTCACATCCCTGCCCTGAGCTGTCTCCAAGTTCTGAAGAAGAAGCCAGTGGTGACAACTCCCAGGGTGACAAAAAATCTCCCACTTGATGCAAGCTGGTAGAGGCTACATATCCTAAGGTCCAGTCCTATTCCAATCCCAGTGTTCCTCTGCCTTTTGTGTCTATGTCCACACCTGTATGTTGTACAATCTTCCTCTCTCCATTGTCTTTCCTCTGCTTGTCTAATATCTCCTTCACCATTGTGCACCGCTACACCGTGTCAATCATACTTGTCTTTACTTTCTGCCTAATCTCCCCGTTACTCACCTCTTACTTCCAAATTTCAATCCCCAGCTTTTCTTTCTCAACAATAATAACAAAGAAAAGCACCTGCCCCATAAAAAGTAGCCCATCCATGCCTCTCAACTTTGTACATATTTAATTAATGTAGAAATGACTGGCTTCAAGAAATAATCATAGAAACTGTAATTTTCTGGGAAATCATTGACGATATCAGTCATCAAATCATTGCAACTACTGCTGCTATTTACCATAATCAGTAAGTTAAGAAATTGAGAGTTATACTTCTATCCCACCTCTATCCTGCTCATTCCTTACTTGTTCACCTTGTATTCTACCCTCTTCTTGCTTTCTCTTTTTATCTGTGTCCTATATTTATATTTCACCATTTATTCTAATAAAAAATAAGATAGCCACACCACACACATGCCTAAAAATGCATATAAATCAAAATCATGTCTCTGTGATCACATGTTGCACAACAGCTGGTGAAAAGGAACATAGATAGCCATATATGACCACAGACAAATGACACTCTATGTTCTATGGCAAAATGAAGGAAAAATCATTGTCATGCCCTAATCAGTTATACAAAGGAAATACTCATTGTTTTGCATACTAATCTGACATAAACTGCAGCTAATGCCTTTATTCTAAATCCTTCAATGGATTAGTACACTCATACAGTGATTCCTGCTGAGTCAATGCCCTGGATGGGCATTTCAAATCCACTAGGGGTTGTATGTAGTTTTACACTGTTTAGTGTGAAGTCTGCATATCTAATAAATTTCCCTGATATGCATGTTTTATGACCCTATGTATGCTGACTGTTGCAGTGGCTCCCCTTGCTATGAGATTGAGGATATCCTGCCATGTGGGATAAACTGCTGGATCACCTCTCTTGATGGTAACATATTTCACTTTTTTAATGATATTAACATAGTGTATAGGTCCTGTGCTCATACCCAAATGCGCAAG